>NC_084587.1:43950016-44250016 GCF_033807715.1 Cololabis saira
AGTTGGGGCTCCGTGGAACTGCAGAAACTTTGAGGAATGATGCAGCTGACGACGACATTGCTTCAGGTCTCTTTCTAAAGCTGATGGAGTATACCTTAGAGAAGGATGAGAAATTAGCAAGCATTGCTAAGGGTATCCCAAAGAATGCAAAATATACATCTAAGGATATCCAAAATGAAATTATAGAAACACTGGCAGACATGGTGCTTGGAGAGATCAGGAAAAGATATGAAAATGCTGATTCTGCGGGGTTCTGCCTCAAAAGTGATGGGACCAGAGACAGGTGCAATGTGGAAAATTTGTCTGTGATGATTCGCTTTGTCAGCAATTCCATGCCAGAGGAGTATCTCATTGGGTTGCTTGACTTGCATCAACTTGATGCAGAGTACATCACCTCTGAGATACTGACACACCTTTCTGATGCTGGCTACAGTGCTGACAACATACTTAGTCAGTGTTATGATGGGGCTTCTTTGATGAGTGGGGTAAGAGGTGGTGTACAAGCTCTGCTCCAAAAGAAGCTTGCTAGATATGTCCCATATATCCACTGCTTCAACCACCAACTGCACCTAGTAGTTGTGCATGCCATGCAGAGTGAACCATGTGCAAAAAGATTTTTTGACCTCTCTAGTTCACTCTACAAGTTTTTTCAGCACCACCATGTGTCCAAGAAATATGATGCACCTCATCTTAAAAGGCTGCTTGAAATCCGATGGACAAGCCACTATGAGGTGACAAGGTGCATTGTTGAAAATCAAGACCATATTCTCAGTATCCTATCTGAGATGACAGAGGATGATGCTGCTGCAGTTGACCTGTGCACTGAGGCATCAGGCCTGCAATGTCAAATTAAGAGGCATCACTTCTTTGAGACTGGAAAGTTTCTAGTGCGGGTGCTTGGTGTCTTGAAACCAGCAAATGCAATTCTACAGGCTCAGTCTGTGGATATGTGCAGTGCCTCTGAGGTTGTAGGTGCAGCACTGGAGTCCCTAAAAAACATTCGGGAAGATGATTATTAGAGATGCACCGATCGATCGGCCCCCGATCGGGATCGGGCCGATAATGGCCCTATCGGCTTTGATCGGAGATCGGAAAAATAATAGTTCAGAGCGGCCGATCTGATGACGTTTAGAACAACAAACGCCGCCCGCGCGGGCGTTCCCGCATCTCAGACCGAGCGGTCCTGAGGGAGCGTGACCGGCCTCACCAGTGCGGGACTTTTACAATGTCTGAAAAGGACAACAAATTTGCAGTTTGCAAAGTGTGTCCAAAGGAGATACCATGAGGAGTAATATTACAAAAGAATCACAACATAATGAAGCTTATTAGACATTTCAGTTCTTCACACGAGTAGGCTATATTGAGTTTTCAAAGTTGGCTGCCGCAGAAAAAGGGGAGAGAAAAAAAGGAGCGCGCGCAACGGCACTAATTCAGCTGTTACACCTGTAACAGAGACTTATAAACGACAGGAAGAAAAATAAAGAACTACATTGTAAGGTAATGAATTCATATGCTTTGCTCATCAGCCGCTTTCTGTTGTAGCAGACATCAGGTTTAAACACGTTTGCAGCTTGGATCCGCGGTGCGCGCTGCCGCCTCGTAAATATTTCACTGATGAAATCCTGTCGGAGTTTTACCAAACTATAAACAGTCCAAAGCCTCATACAGGACGACAATCGTGTCAGTCGCTTCACGAGCTCTAGTGTGAAGAGTTTTGCTTCACTCACAAGAGTTTCTTCACACGCGGCGGATGCTATCACTAAAGCTTTCACAAAGCTTAATAATTCATAATTAATTTTTATTTTAAGATTTAATTCCTCTTTCCACAGGAAAACTAAGGTTTATAATTTGCAACTTCTATCAACTTTTAGAGAGATGTCTGCTGTTTCTGTGTTGGTCACATGTACATAATTATTACCACTGGAAAGCTGAAGCTACTAAACTACACTTACTCTTTGTAAGCCGAGTTTACACCTAATCTCCTAATTTTTATACCTAATAACACAATGTCAGTGTCGTGTACATGAGACAACAATATTGACGAATTTATGGATTTCACCCTGGGATCGGTGATCGGAAAAATCGGGATCGGCCGATACTGGTTTTCGAAATCGGTGATCGGTGATCGGCCCTCAAAATCCTGATCGGTGCATCTCTAATGATTATTGGGCAGAGTTATCTCAGGTGGCGGCAGGAGATGATTCACATCCTCCAAAGAGAAGGAGAACAATGAGCAAACACCTTGGTCAAAGTGTTGTGCTCTCAACTGTGGGCCATACAGACTGATGATCCTACCCTTAATCCCCATCAATCTCTGAAAAGATCTCTGCTCAACATCCTTGACAGGGCCATTTCAGAAATGGAAACTAGATTTTCACAGAGAAATGTTGATCTGATGAAAGCCATATCTAGTCTTGCACCCAAATCTAGTGCATTTCTAGATTCAACACAGTTGCACCCTCTGGCTGTGCTGGCTGGCACAGTGGCAGGCAATGCAAGTCTGAAAAACGAAATCCTTGTGGCAAAACAGATGTTGCTCAAGAATTGTCCAAATGAATCAGACCTGTCCACTGTGTGTAAACACCTGCAGGAATACAGGGAAGCCTTTCCTGAGTTGCATAAATTGTATGTAACAGCCCTGGTAATTGGTGTGTCTTCAGCAGCATGTGAAAGTTCCTTCTCCACATTGTCACGGGTTCTAACTAGAGATGCACCGATCAGGATTTTGAGGGCCGATCACCGATCACCGATTTCGAAAACCAGTATCGGCCGATCCCGATTTTTCCGATCACCGATCCCAGGGTGAAATCCATAAATTCGTCAATATTGTTGTCTCATGTACACGACACTGACATTGTGTTATTAGGTATAAAAATTAGGAGATTAGGTGTAAACTCGGCTTACAAAGAGTAAGTGTAGTTTAGTAGCTTCAGCTTTCCAGTGGTAATAATTATGTACATGTGACCAACACAGAAACAGCAGACATCTCTCTAAAAGTTGATAGAAGTTGCAAATTATAAACCTTAGTTTTCCTGTGGAAAGAGGAATTAAATCTTAAAATAAAAATTAATTATGAATTATTAAGCTTTGTGAAAGCTTTAGTGATAGCATCCGCCGCGTGTGAAGAAACTCTTGTGAGTGAAGCAAAACTCTTCACACTAGAGCTCGTGAAGCGACTGACACGATTGTCGTCCTGTATGAGGCTTTGGACTGTTTATAGTTTGGTAAAACTCCGACAGGATTTCATCAGTGAAATATTTACGAGGCGGCAGCGCGCACCGCGGATCCAAGCTGCAAACGTGTTTAAACCTGATGTCTGCTACAACAGAAAGCGGCTGATGAGCAAAGCATATGAATTCATTACCTTACAATGTAGTTCTTTATTTTTCTTCCTGTCGTTTATAAGTCTCTGTTACAGGTGTAACAGCTGAATTAGTGCCGTTGCGCGCGCTCCTTTTTTTCTCTCCCCTTTTTCTGCGGCAGCCAACTTTGAAAACTCAATATAGCCTACTCGTGTGAAGAACTGAAATGTCTAATAAGCTTCATTATGTTGTGATTCTTTTGTAATATTACTCCTCATGGTATCTCCTTTGGACACACTTTGCAAACTGCAAATTTGTTGTCCTTTTCAGACATTGTAAAAGTCCCGCACTGGTGAGGCCGGTCACGCTCCCTCAGGACCGCTCGGTCTGAGATGCGGGAACGCCCGCGCGGGCGGCGTTTGTTGTTCTAAACGTCATCAGATCGGCCGCTCTGAACTATTATTTTTCCGATCTCCGATCAAAGCTGATAGGGCCATTATCGGCCCGATCCCGATCGGGGGCCGATCGATCGGTGCATCTCTAGTTCTAACCCCCTATCGTCGCACCATGTTACACAAGAGAAAGAGGAATCTGGTGATCTTGGCCCATGAGAAGTCTATCACAAATAACTTGGACATGGATGAGTTTGTGAGAGTTTTTGCAAAGGGAAACAGGAGACTGCTGTTGTAGAGTGGACTGGAGAGAAAAAAGAAGAGTGGAGAGGGTTGAGAGAAATGAGAGAGGAGTGGAGAGAAAGGAGTTTTTTGAGCTGTTAAGCTGCCAACAAAAAAACAAAAAAAAAAAAAAAGAACAAAAAAAACAAAAATGTTCTACTGTATATCTGTTGTGTTTTATAAATTTGTTTGAGAAGATTTTTTATTATTATTCATAAGACTGCCTTTCAGTTTTGTAAATATTGACTATAGTCTGTGAGGTTAACATATACCAGTATTTGAGAATTAGGCCATCCAGTTAAGATAAATGTTGTTGGTTGATAAAATCTGGATGAAGGATGTTTTATTTTATTTTATTCATTTATTTTATTTTTATTTTTCAGTTTTCCCCCCTGAGGGATTGCCACCTTATTGTGGTCAGGGGGTTTGCGTGCCTCAGTGACCTTAAGAGCTATACCAGCAGGAGCTTAGTCTTCAGGTGGGACACCCAAGTTGGACAGGTCTGAAGGTAGAGGCCTGACAAAGTGCAATCCGCTTCTCCAGGTTGGGGTTGGACACATAGCAAAAGACCCATTTCAATGAAGAAAGCATCGTTACTATAAGCACAGAAAAAAAAGTGGTGGAGCATGATGTGTACACATGATGCCCCCTTCACATTTCTGACTGCCCCCTCATATATGCATGCCTAGAACCGGCCCTGCTTGAATGTCTTAAAAACAAGCTTTTGATTGTTTTAGCTAAATAAATTAGAAATTCAGCCTCTGCCTAAACCATGTCTTTATCATCCCATTCTCTAACCTCCATATCTATGACGGATTCTGAGTGGGCGGGGAGGCTATGATAATGAGGCACTGTGCTGATTGGCTGCCTGAATGACGCAATACACTGCTACGGAAAAATGGCGGAAGCTCCGGCCGGCAGAGTTACACGGTGTCCTAACTGCATGCGATGCGAGCGAGCGTCAGCGACAAAATCAATTCCATTGCTTTATTTTCTATTGGACTGTCCTAACTGGCCACAGCGGAAACAGTCATGGATGAGGAACGGCTGATCCAGTTAGTTGAAATGAGAAGTTAACTCTATGATACCTCCTCATTTCGCTACAAAAACCTCAATAAAGTGTCAGCTGGCTGGAGGGAGATTGCCAGGGAGCTGGACGTTTCTGACCGTTTTTTGTGTGTTTTGTCCGGATGCTGAGCAAATGTTAATTTACGGTTAGCTTCTGTTAATGTACTGTAGCTACTGTTGAACAATCAATCAAACTTTATCGTCACATCATATTACAATAATTACAATAATGAATAACAGAACTGCATATTAACGGTTTCAGTGTGGACAGAGAGCGTCCAATGTCACGCAGTGCGACGCGATAGTGGGACGATCGCATGCAGTTAGGACACGGTGTTAGTTGTGGGCGTGGTTTGCATTTTGGTTACGTAACGAAAGGGAGCAGAATTTGAACGGTTCGTAGAAGCCACATCAGACTGGATGGCTCATCCGGGCGGGCTGTACAGACACTGCAGAATTTGGTTGCTTTCCTCCTTCTCTGAGTTGGCAGGCTGAGGGGAGACCACTTTATATATGTTAAAGCAAGAAAAAACATGTTTTTCATAATAGGTCCCCTTTTATGTATCTCGGCACACTGTTATTTGCTGTTTTTTATGCATTACAAATAACATAGCCATCTTTGACATGTAGCTATGGTAAAATTATATAATGTATAGAATACCGGAACATCGGTACACACCTGTATCATGTCGCAACTTAAAGAAAAGTCTCTTGGCGGCGGTTTATGAACAACCTTTAACGGTTTAATAACAACGCTAAACTACTTCTTGGCCATTATTAATCACCCTAAACCACACGACCCCAAAGCAGGGGCTGTGGTTTATTAACAACCCTAAACCACACCCCCTGTGGGGAGCACAGGAATGAATGCAAAACAACCATAAACACCTCAAACTTAGACATAGAACCACCCCGAACACAATCATTACAGCCCCAAACCAAAGCAGCAAGAGGGGACGAATGGGCATAGGGCATGCCCATATCAAAATGTCCTGAAATCTTCTAGTTATTATTATATTAGGGCCCGAGCACTGAGGGTGCTATTGTATCTGTAGGAATTGTTTTGTTTCCTAGTTTTTTTTTATTTTCCTTCTTTTTTTATGTATTTATTTATTTACATACAGTGCAAAAAGCGACAAAAGACGACATCAGTTACAATGACATGTATCTAAGTGTGTGTGTGTGTGTGTGTGTGTGTGTGTGTGTGTGTAAATATGATGAAAGTAGATACATAAATTAAGAATATTAATTCGAGAATAAATAAGTAAACAAGTAAATAATTATCATATAGAGTGGTGTAGCACGATATAATATAAATATAGCGTAATAATATAGTAATATTCTAATATAACAATTTTTATAATATTATAACATATAACATGATATCACCATACTATAATATATAACAATATAATATTATAGTTTAACATCCCATGAGATTTCATAACATAATAATACACTATGAAACAATATATCATGATAATGCCAGGAAAAATTATTAGAGTTAGAATTGGTATATATTGCAATGAGGGGTGAGGTCAGACCGGGGCATCAGGGAAGCGAGCAGGAGGCCCCCACCAGACTCCAGTTGCCCGACCGAGAGCCCCAGCAAGAGGCAGGTAGGACGGCAGTGAAAGGAATTATTTTCCTTCTTCTGACGAAATGAGGTCCTTTTTGCCCGCCTAAACGTGCCCCAAAAGTCACCAAATTTTGCACGCAAGCCAGGCCTGGTGAAAAATTTGATATTTAATGGTTTGCATTAATGGGTGTGGTAAAATGGCTCAACAGCACCCCCTAGAAAACTTTGTGCCTCAAGCCCCACAATACAGTTTGACGTACATTAGGGCTGGGCGATTAAACGGTCTCGATTTGTGATCGCGATCAAATTAAGTTCGATCACGGTGATCAGCTGTGGGTCTACTTTCTCGATCACGTGCAAAACATGCTGCATCAAAGTGCACGACAACCAATCACAACCCGCTTTCCTGGCACCGCGCTGTCTGCATTAATTGATCATGCGCATGACATGCCGCGGCAAGTTGCATGACCATAGGAGCACATTTTCTTTTAGCCTCTGGCGTACCGGGACTTTTTACGGCGTACCGGGACTTCTCATGAGCTCACAGTAATCTGTTCTCTCCTTGAGACAGTGGCGTCGCAACGCGACTGCCCCTCGTGAGACGTTCACTCGTAAAGCCTGATTTATGGTTCCGCGCTAAATCGCCGCAGAGCCTACGCCGTATGGTACGCGGCGACGCGCAACGTACGTGCGCGTCGCCGCGTACCATACGGCGTAAGGTCTGCGTTGGTGTACCGCGGAACCATAAATCAGTTTACGGAGGTCCCGGGAGTCGAGAGTGTGCCAGAAAGCAATACAAAGAACGCGAAGAAGAAGAAGAAGATATTTTAATCTTTCTTTAAAAGTGGAGAGGAGGAAGTATTCAAGGATTCAAGGAGGGGAATGCAAGGAGCTGAGGGGGATCCCGGACACCAGAAGCTCTGAAGCCTGCTAAAACCTATCCATCAAAATCAACCCCCCCCTCCCCGAAATAAAAATGAATGTGGTTTTACTGCTATTTCAACATTTAGAGTCATCACCAGAAAAATAACTTATTTGACAATTTTCACCTGTTTCAAGTAAATTTTCACCTGAAATAAGTAGAAAAATCTGCCATTGGGACAAGATTTATCTTCTCATTACAAGCAAAAAAATCTTGTTCCACTGGCAGATTTTTCTACTTATTTTAAGTGAAAATCTACTTGAAACAAGTGAAAATTTATGTTTTTTCCAGTGATGAGTCTTGTTTTAAGTCTAATGAGATTTTTTTTACTAAAATAAGACATTTAAACTAGAAATAAGACAAATATTCTTGTTAAGATTTTGAGTGAACAATATTAGTGGCTTGATATTCTGTGCACTGTTTTTGTTCACAGTTCTGCAGGTTTTACAGTTCACTCACTTGCACTTTTTTGGTTGGTTTACATTTTAAATGATCATGAACATTTTTTTTTGTCTGCTAAAACTACTTGAAACTTTTTTAAACTGCTTAAAACTACCTGTTTGTTGTGCCATTTTCTATATGGCTCTTGTTAAAACATGCTATTTGCTTTATTTGTTAATAAAAAAAACAACTAATGTCTGGTTTCTTTCTATTTTATTCCAGAAGGGAGGGGGGATCTTCCGATTTAAAAAAAATCGTGATTAAAAATCGAGATCATTCAATATGGGGAAAAAAATCGTGATCACTTTTTTTGCCATATCGCCCAGCCCTAACGTACATGCACGAAAGTCGGTACACATGTCGCAACTTAAAGAAAAGTCTCTTGGCGCCATGGCCGAAACCGAACAGGGGGTCGGCCATTTTGAATTAATCGTGAAATTCTGGCGAAATTTATGCCTTTCCTTCGGCAGTTAATGCGGCCCAAACCGTAACGTACACCCAGGTGTGTTATACATCAAAATGTGCGTCTCCATCCTGTGACGACGCGCATTACTTTTCTCAGTCAAAAGCATTACCGTGGCGATGATAGACGCCAAAAAGCGCGCCCCCCCTTCATCTGGTTGGTCCATATTTGATAGTTCCTACTTTCTGCCATAACTTTTGAATGGTTTGACATAAAGGCCCAGTCCCAATACACCCACTACCCCTACTTTTCAGCATTACCCCTAAATTTTGTGAGTTCCCGTGAGGGTAGTGGTGTCCCAATTTCTCTTTTCATCTAGGGGGAGTGCACATATCGAGGGCTAGGGGGCATCAATGTAGCCCTACAGAGCGAGGGTTTTCAGATGCACACTAGCTGACCGAGGGCTAGAGAAATTTCCCAGAATGCTTTTCGTCGTCATTTGCGGACTGAATAAAAAAAAACATGGTGGACATTTATTTTTTCGTGAATAAAATTAATATTTTGAGTTAGTTTCTGCATAAAAATGCGTTTTGATTACATTTATAGCAAGAAAATATTTTACTTTCATAATATTCACTCAGTGAATGTATATATCACTCGCTTGCTCGTTTTTCAGATATCGCCAGAATAAAGGCTGATTTATGGTTCCGCGTTACACCAACGCAGAGCCTACGGGGTAGGTTACGCGGCGACGCGCGCCGTACCCTACGCCGTAGGCTCTGCGTCGGTGTAACGCGGGAACCATAAATCAGCTCCCGAGCCGGCAGCCGGTTTTCATCCCGAAAACTTTGGCGCAAATTTCTTAACAGACGTTATTTGGATAAACTGACCCCAGGTTGGGGATCTTAAAGGTTACTTTTACGCCTGAAAAAATATTAAAACTTAATGAAGTGGCATATTAACAGCGCTACAGCAGAAATTAAAACTTGCTTTTAGCTGCAAAATATAACCTTTTTTGTACAAATAGACAATATAACACAGTAATTAAGGCAGTTCCACAAGCAATGATTCTCCAACTTAAAAGGCATGAGCATTTATTATGTGGTTAGTCCACAAATGCTTTCTTTAGTTATAGATGGTTGTATTTTTTTAGATAAAAAACGTAATAAATTCTTGAGAACTAATTTTACTTTGGTGTGTTTCTCTTCACCTTTGAAGAGGAAACATATGTTTCAATGTTATACTACTAGTTTCCACTGTCCTTTCTACTTCCACCTAAGACTAAAGAAGTTAATTTTAAAATAATTAATGAGGTTTATCCATGTAATGATTTTTTTTACATAAAAGGTTTAATTTAGATTTGAATAATTGTACTTTTTGTAACACAGACATCAAAACTTTAGAGCATCTTTTTTTCTCTTGTAGCTTAACCAGGACCTTTTGGGAAGCTTTCCAATACTGGATCATTTATAATGATCAAACCATTCTCATTCTTACATTTGAAAGCATTAAAGTTGGTTTACAAGTGGAGGACAAAAAAATAGATTTTGGGATTAATAATTTAATTATATTGGCTACATTTTTTATTCATAAATGTCGCTTTTTGAAAATGAATCCAATCTTTATTGCATATTTAAACGAAGTTATTCAGTACAAAAAATATTTAAAATCTTGCATGATTCAAAAAGCATCTTTGTACCCTAATTCCTGACTGATCACTTGCGTTTTTTCTTTCTTTTGGTTTGTTTGTTTATTCCTTTTTTTCTCTTCGCTGTGCATCTTTTTTGTTTTACTCATTGGTCGCTCAGTTCTCTTTGATGAAAATGTTTTTTTGGAATGTACAATGTGCCTTGTTTTTTTGTAAATTCAATGAAAAAAAAAACAAAAAAAAACTTGCTTTTAGCTCTCGGCTTCCTGATATGGTGTGACGTATGTGCAAACGTAAACGCAGTCACTTACGTACCCGAACGTAAACCACGCAGTGACGTAGCAAGCAAAATTTAGGGGTAGTGCTGAAAAGTAGGGGTAGTGGGTGTATTGGGACTGGGCCCTGGGAAGATTAGGGCCCTAAAATGTGTGGCTTGATTTTTAGGGGTAGCGGTAGTGAATGAGGGCTAGTGGTAGTGAGTTAGGGCTAGTGGTAGAAAGTAGGGGGTGTATTGGGATTGGCCCAAAGACTCGTGGGTGGTGTCATCGGACTCGGTATTGAGTACTTGACTTTCATTGGCATGAATTAGCCCCGCCCCTTCTTCTCATTGGTCGATATTTTATAATCCCTATTTTCTGGCATAGCTTTTGAATGGTTTGACATAGAGAGTCGTGGGTGGTGTCATCCCCTAAATGTCCAGGCCTGAAGACATCTACATGCAAGTCATATAAGTGCTTCCACTGCAGCACGCCTGACAAGGGTGTGAGGGCCCATTCATCGCTGCTTCCAGCTTGAAAGTCTGTTGTTGTGTGTTTAGTTCTTTGAATTTCTTGCTCTAATTGTGCTTGATTGTCGACACTTGTGTCTCATCAGTGCGGCCTTTCCTTTTCTTTCCCTGCACATGCATCAGATGACAGAGTCCTGTCATCTGGTGAAATACTCTGACTCTGCAGTTGTTGGATGTATCAGTGATGGACCAGAGACTGAGTACCAAGAATTGGACCATTTTGTGGCATGGTGTGGGAACAATCATCTCATCTTGAATGTGAACAATACACAAGGAGATGATTGTGGATTTCAGGAGGAGCAGGAATAAGGTAAACATTATTTCGGTTATGGGAGGAGAGGTCGCCTTTACCTGGACAACTGGACTGGACTGGAGACACAATGCTTAGGATGTCTAAAAGATGGGACATAGCAGACTAAACCCCTTTGAAAAAGCTAACATACTTCAATATTCTCAGCATTATTATTATTATGCAACTTCTTTAAGACCACGACGGAGAGTGAAGTTTCATTTACATGTTAAACAAATGAATAAAGTAGTCCTGGATCCTCAGGAGCTCACTGTGCAAAGACTGATCCACAAGCTGGTAAATGGACAATAACTTCAATCCTCAGTAGTGTGTTCAGGCAGAAGTGTTTTTAGGCGTGTTTCATCCTCGGCCAGTAATGACTGGTACTAGACATCATTACTGCCCACAAATATGAACTTTTATAATCACTGTTTGGAGTGTTTTATTACGGTAACCGAATGACTTGGCATAACGAAAAAATAAATGTCCCTCCGCTGTTTAATGAAGAATATTTGTATTGAATTACATCTCCAAAAACTAAATATATATATATAAAAAATTACACATAACAAAACAGAAAATGTTTCCTTCCTGGAGTCATTTAAATATCCATTTTAACGGAAGTATGTTTTTTCAATAACTCACACACAGAAGAATTCATAAAAAACATCCAAGGGCACTGTTCGGAAGTTGGCAGATATTTGGATTTAATTGTTTACATCCCATGGGTGCATGGCAGGCAGCCTGGATGCTGAAAAGTAGTCCAACATCAATTAATACCTCAATGATGGTATGACTTGGAATAAAACTCATCACTGTATAATCCCAAATCAGAAAACACTTAGGCCAAAACTTTAAATTGAAGCAAATTGGCAAATAGAAAAGAAGTGCAGCAATTTTTTGCATTAATTTATAATTCAGTTTTTTTGTGGTCATTTTAATTTTATTTGTCAACATACATACCTTTTTTTTTTTTTTTTTTTTTTCAGGCCTCCAAGACATTCTGAAAAAAATTGATTCTGTAAAACTTATTTTCATTTTCTTAAGATAACCTTCCTTTTCACAGCAATTTTAATTAGAGTTAGAGTTAGTGTTTCCAGTGTTATGTCGTGTCATTTTTCCTGGAAGCATTTAAGGTATGGGGCAGTCATTGCTGCATGTTATTTGTTTTAAATTATCCAACATTTCTTACTGGGGACAGGTCTTGTACCCTCTTCATCTTCTGCTATGCCCTCTGTAACGTCCGGAATGTGGTTTTACATTGACTTTTTGAAAAAATAATGGAAATTCCTGGATAAAAATAAATAAAAACCAACTTGGTGTTGAAGGCAATATGGTGCTCAAAAATCTCAGTGTATTTTGCTGCATAGGTGCTGCCATAACAGAAGTGTAAATTAACTTTACCAACAGCGCTGATGAAACCCCACACCATCACGGAGCCCGGCTTTTAGACTTGTTGATACCAGTCTGGATGGTTGTCTTTGTCTTTGATCAGGAGCGCACGGTGCACACTTTTCCCAAAAAAGGCTGTGGAGTATTGATTTGTCTGACAACGATATGTTTCCACAGGATAAAAGTCCATCCCAGAGACCTCACCCCTTATGGAAAAGTTTAGGAAATGTGTACTGTTTTGGGTTGTTTTTTAAATTTCTAAAATGAATGAAGTTCATCAGATGAAAAATGTCTTGGGTTCCTACTATCTGCAAAGAAATAAAGGTCAAAGTTGATGTAACTTTTATGGCTTTACCTTTTCAACCCTTCACTGGTGTAATAATCAAAACTGTTATTAAACAGAATACATGGTATCTGAAACGGGGGAAAAAGCCACCCTGGCCGACACTGAAGCCTTTTGATTGCTCATTAATATCCCGCTCTAAGGAGAAGCACACAAGAGTAGCCAACGGTGCTGTATGAAATACTGAGCGTGAATGTGCTGCGATGAAGGTTTGTGGAAGCATCCAGAGAAAGCAGATCGAGATTTGCATTCAGACAACTCTCGACTGCTGCCATCCGCTCTTCTGTCTGTCTTCTGCGCTCTTACCCAGAGAGTTTTGGGAAACACACTTGGAATGTGAATCCAGTGTTGGAGGAGGAAGGGAAATATGTGCCCGGGCCTCCTCTGAAGACTGAGACATACAAAACACATTCTTGATATCTACACTTAAAAATTCTCCAGACTATAAAAATGTCATCTACCTGGATGACTATTTGTTTTATTGCCATGCTGCGTGATAAGAATTTTGATGATCATTTTGGAATTTTGGAAACTACATGAAAATGCATCTCTTGTACGACACAGGTACATTTTTTATCTATGGCTCGATGATTAGGTTTTGATTAAAAGTCAAATGAAACCCAGGGACCAAGTGGAAAAGAGATGAGTAGACACAGAAAAGGATTAAAACATCCCAGAAGCCTTTGATGCCTTTGGCCATCCTCCCTGCCTTCTTCCCGCTCTCTTCTGTCTCCCCCCACAGTCGTCCAACTCTGCTCTCTGTGTTGTCGGAACAGGAGAAGAGGGGAACTCTGATCACTGAAATCATCTCTCCAGCTTCTGAGAAGCTTTCGGCCTGGAGGTTCTTAGTTCTCCATTCGATTTCGCCCTAATGGTGCCTCCTTCTCTCTCACTACCCCCATTTCCTCTTCATCTGTCTCCCTCAACCCCCCACCCCCCCTTTTACTCATCTCTCCGTCTCAAATTCTGCCTTCCTTTCAGCCATGCTTAGCCATTCCACTTTCTGTTTTTTTTTCTTTTTACCTCCTCCCACTGCTTTCATTTCTGCATTGCCCTTTTCTCTTGCCTCCCCTCTTTCTCCCCTCAATCTCAACCCCTTTCTTCTCTCAAGCTGGTTCTCTTAATTCTCTCTCCCCGCTCATCACGGGGACAGTAAATCCCTTGGTGGTTGGAGCGCAGAGCCACAGAGCGCTTTGATCATTTGCAGGGAAGCGACACTCCGACTGCCACTCTGGACGGAGCTCAGTCTGGTGATGCTGATGGAAGAGTGCAAGGTTCTCACATGTAATTGTGTTTTTGCTTCTGAGAAATACACATATTTAACCAAGCTGTGAGAAGAGAAACTTCCCGAGGGCTGGGAGACTGATTCCATAACACAACCAGACCAAATGTCTTAAAATATCCTTCATTAGTTTATTTCCTCAGCCACTATCTTTCTTCTCTTTCTTTGACTTGCTTTATACATTCCTTGATCCAAAATATGCTCTTTAATCTGGTAAAATTAGAAATTATCATCAAACAAGAAATATGGACTTATGAATACTGATTTAGCATGCGCCATTCCCCTTGCAGTGACTTGAAATGTAATGAAATGATTCAGTCGTTTATAATGCATGAGTGCACGGCTTGTAATCAAACGAAATTGTGTTGTTCACTTGCCGGGGAAAATGAAATAATGATGATGTTCTTCAAAATGAATGCTTTGTGCGATTTCAATTCAGTAGCGAGTTAGGTGAACTAATCTCGTTGCGTGTAATGTATGATTTAGCTTGAAGATATTGGGGGAATGCATTTGTATGCGCTAACATGAAACCCCTTTTTCAAACAACTTGAAGCAGGTGCTGGGCAAAACTCCATCAAAAAATACTCATTGTGGTTTGATCCTCCCTTTGGCGTCCTTGTTAAAGCTGTCTTAAACAACAGTTGGTATGTGCGACTGCTTGTTAGTCTGCAACAAGAAGCCTAAATGCAGTTCGAGATCAAGCCAATGAACCCCTTTAGTGCCAAGGACACAAATGTGCACTGTGACAAAACTATAGAAAATGGACCACAGCTCCAGATGGAGAACCAAATCTTTATACCCGTTTCCACCACTAGATGGCAGATATGTGCTGCCTCAGTCCTAACACATACGATGCAAAGTGTATGAGTAAAGTTGGAAACACACCTTTTCAGCCTTATGAGCAAGTTCTCATATGGCGCTTTTCCACTAGTTCTTACTCAGCCCGACTCGGCTCGTCACGCCTCTACCCGCTTCTACCCGTTTTGTCCCCGTTTGTTTTTCCACAGCCAGGTGAGAAGTGGGCAGGTTGGGGTGAAGTTGCTGTGACCTACTCGATTGCGCAACCGCTTGAACATCTGCACCTCAGAGTTGGATCACCAAACAGACGTTTTGCGCTTTATAATAAAATCGCCGCGAGTCGCTCTTGCGCTGACTCCCGCTTCCTGATTCAAACGTCTGACGGCCCCGCCCCCCCGACCAATCAGTGGCGCGGAGGGTGGTGACGTCAGAAATAGTCCCGGCTCAGCCCGGTTAGAACCTCGGCAGAATGGTTACAGAAAAAGTATCGGCTTGGCACGGCTTGGCCCGTAGTGGAAAAGCGCAAGACGGGGGCCTGGCGGGTAGAAGCGAGCTGAGGTGGTGGAAAAGGGCCTTAAAATAGTGGAAAAGGGCCAATAGTCGGTGACAGAGGGTGCAATACAGGGGAAGTACGCAAAATATCTGTTCTGTTGAAGAAGCACTTTGTTGCGTCTTGGCCGACTTATAATATATAAAATATGTATTTGCCTTCCGAGGATGAGGATCGGTCCTCTCGCTACTGTGAAAATGACAGGTTCGTCCATATTTGCGGCGTACACTAAGCAGCACATGTAAGACTCCGAGATTAGGAAATACTAAGAAGAGTTTCTGAACGTGGTGGAGGCAAAGGCTGCGGAAAACGTAGCACAGTAACTTTAGCACTGGAAGCAGCAGTGATGGTCAGAGTAGCGGCGATGATGATGGTTGGGTTTGCTTGATAAAAAGTAAGAGCATCATGAGCAGATCAGACAGTTGGATGAGCCTTTTGCGTGTCATTGAGACAAAGATTTGACAACTTATAAACCCAATAATTTCATACATGTATTTTCGAATGATTATGACGGGGACCTTGGCACAGGTGAAAGAAACGGATATGCTCAAAAAGATATTTGTAAAATTATGTAAGTATTTAGAAAAAAATGTCAAAGTTCAGTTTTACTGAAAGTTGTTTAATCCAATATATTGCCGCCCTGTGATGTCACAATATGGAAAGTCGATGTGTCATAAACTTTGTCAAGTCTTATCTTAAACCACATTCAAGCTACAGCCTTTTTATTCTTGATCATTCTTACCATGGATAGGCACAAAGCTTCAGTGCATCTAAGTTTTCAGATTTGCTACATCTTTGGTTACTACATTGGTCGATGTCTTTGTTAGGAAAACTAAAGCTTGGAATCTAGTCCAGTCTACCAGTTAACTGAATTTAGATTATGTTGATTCAACAATTTCTTTCTTCATTAATGTGTTGCATTTTTATTTTAGACTAATGTGCTGCAATACATGATCATGACAAAACAAGTGAGGAGTTAATACTTTATATCTATTGTAGGGGAGTTTAAGAGAAATCGAATTCAGTGAAAGATAATGTTCACATTTTTCTGTACTCTACAACATGTGACATGCACACTGATTTAAAATTGGTCTAAAAATCTCAAAATTATTAAGTGGACCTTCCATTTACATGCTCAAAAGGTGACTACAAGAAGATCCGGGGGATTCTCACAGATTGCCAAGATGGTGTCTATCCTGCCCCACTCGAATGCTCAGTACAGAATGCTCATCTTGATGGTTTCACTTGACCTAAACACACAACAACTTGGCATTATTAAACCCCATGCTCAAAAATGATTGTCAAGATGGCAGCATGCCGTAACCACACTGTTTCAAATAGGAATCTCCTTTTGCTGTTACTGCGGCATCAAAGAGGGAAACAAAGTCCTATCACATACAGCAGTCATTACACGCCCAAAAGTCCACAGGATTTTCTATATATAATTTAAGGCATAAAGGAATAATCTCTGTTTTGGAGGATAGGGTTCGCGTTGCGAACTTAGCGTATTATTAGGGCCCGAGCACCTTCAGAGCGAAGGCCCTATTGTATTTGCAGGAATTTTTATTATTATTATTATTATTATTATTTTCCTGACAAAGTGAAGGCCTTTTTGCCCCCCTTAACATGCCCAAAAAGTCACCAAATTTTGCACCCTAGTCAGGCCTGGCGAAAAATTTGATATTTAAAGGTTTGCATTAATGGGCGTGGCAAAATGGCTCAACAGCGCCCCCTTGAAAACTTTGTGCCTCAAGCCCCACGATACGGTTTGACGTACATGCACGAAAATCGGTACACACCTGTATCATGGGACAACTTAAACAAAAGTCTCTTGGCGTCATGCCCGAAACCGAACAGGATGTCGGCCATTTTGAATTAGTCGTGTCATTTTGGCGAAATTTATGCCATTCCTTCGAAAGTTAATTCAGCCCGAACCGTAACGTGCCCCCAAGTGTGTTATACATCAAAATGTGCGTCTCCATCCTGCGACAACACGCATTACTTTTCTCTTTGAAAAGCGTTACCGTGGCGGCGCTAGACGCCAAAAAGCGCGCCCACCCTTCATCTGGTTGGTTCGACAGAAAAAACTTTGTGCCTCAAGCCCCATAATACGGTTTGACGTACATAAACGAAAATCGGTACACACCTGTATCATGTCGCAACTAAAAGAAAAGTCTCTTGGCGCCATGGCCGAAACCGAACAGGAAGTCGGCCATTTTGAACATTCTGAATTAATTGCGTAATTTTGGAGCAATATATGCCATTCCTTCGAGAGTTAATTCAGCCCGAACCGTATCGTGAACCCAGATGTGTTATACATCAAAATGTGCGTCTCCATCCTGCGACTACACGTATTACTTTTCTCTTTCGAAAGTGTTACCGTGGCGACGCTAGACGCCAACAAGCGCACCCCCCCTTCATCTGATTGGTCCATATTTGATAGTTCCCCAAAAGGCACCAAATTTGGCATGCAAGCCATGCCTGGCGATAAATTTGATATTTCATGGTTTGCATTAATGGGCGTGGCAAAATGGCTCAACAGCGCCCCCCGGAAAATTTTGTGCCTCAAGCCCCACAATACGGTTTGACGTACATGCACGAAAATCGGTACACACCTGTATCATGGCACAACTTAAAGAAAAGTCTCTTGGAGCCATGGCCGAAACCGAACAGGACGTCGGCCATTTTGAATAAATTGTGTCATTTTGGCAAAATTTATGCCATTCCTTCGAGAATTAATTCAGCCCGAACCGTAACGTGAACACAGATGTGTTATACATCAAAATATGTGTCTCCATCCTGCGACTACACGCATTACTTTTCTGTTTCGAAAGTGTTACCGTGGCGACGCTAGACGCCAACAAGCGCACCCCCCTTCATCTGATTGGTCCATATTTGATAGTTCCCCAAAAGTCACCAAATTTTGCATGCAAGACAGACTTGGCGATAAATTTTATATTTCATGGTTTGCATTAATGGGCGTGGCCTAACGGCTCAACAGCGCCCCCGAGAATACTTTTCTCTGCCATAACTTTTGAATGGTTTGACATAGGAAGTCGTGGGTGGTGTAATGGGATTCTGTAATGAGTCCTTAAGCTTCGTTGGCCTTAATTAGCCCCGCCCCTTCTTCTGATTGGTTGTCCCGATTTTCTGCTATAACTTTGGAATGGTTTGACATAGAGAGTCGTGGGTGGTGTCATCAGATTATTTATGGACTCCTTGACCTTCATTGGCCTGAATTAGCCCCGCCCCTTCTTCTGATTGGTTGTCCCTTTATTCTGTTATAACTTTTTAATGGTTTGACATAGGAAGTCGTGGGTGGTGTCATGGGACTCTGTAATGAGTCCTTAAGCTTCGTTGGCCTTAATTAGCCCCGCCCCTTCTTCTGATTGGTTGTCCCGATTTTCTGCTATAACTTTGGAATGGTTTGACATAGAGAGTCGTGGGTGGTGTCATTTCTGATATGCTTATGGGGTCGGTGGACGTGAGTGCGAGGGCCCGTTCATCGCTGCTTGCAGCTTTAATTATTATTATTTTTTTTTTTTTTCTTCTGACAAAGTGATGGCCTTTTTGCCCCCCTTAACATGCCCAAAAAGTCACCAAATTTTGCACCCAAGTCAGGCCTGGCGAAAAATTTGATATTTAATGGTTTGCATTAATGGGCGTGGTAAAATGGCTCAACAGCGCCCCCTTGAAAACTTTGTGCCTCAAGCCCCACGATACGGTTTGACGTACATGCACAAAAATTGGTACACACCTGTATCATGGGACAACTTAAAGAAAAGTCTCTTGGCGTCATGCCCGAAACCGAACAGGAAGTCGGCCATTTTGAATTAGTCGTGTCATTTTGGCGAAATTTATGCCACTCCTTCGAAAGTTAATTCAGCCCGAACCGTAACGTGCCCCCAAGTGTGTTATACATCAAAATGTGCGTCTCCATCCTGCGACAACACGCATTACTTTTCTCTTTCAAAAGCGTTACCGTGGCGGCGCTAGACGCCAAAAAGCGCGCCCACCCTTCATCTGATTGGTTCGACAGAAAAAACTTTGTGCCTCAAGCCCCATAATACGGTTTGACGTACATGAACGAAAATCGGTACACACCTGTATCATGTCGCAACTAAAAGAAAAGTCTCTTGGAGCCATGGCCGAAACCTAACAGGAAGTCGGCCATTTTGAACATTCTGAATTAATCGCGTAATTCTGGAACAATATATGCCATTCCTTCGAGAATCAATTCAGCCCGACCCGTATCGTGAACCCAGATGTGTTATACATCAAAATGTGCGTCTCCATCCTGCGACTACACGCATTACTTTTCTCTTTCAAGAGTGTTACCGTGGCGACGCTAGACGCCAACAAGCGCACCCCCCCTTCATCTGATTGGTCCATATTTGATAGTTCCCCAAAAGGCACCAAATTTGGCATGCAAGCCAGGCCTGGCGATAAATTTGATATTTCATGGTTTGTATTAATGAGCGTGGCAAAATGGCTCAACAGCGCCCCCCGGAAAACTTTGTGCCTCAAGCCCCACAATACGGTTTGACGTACATGCACGAAAATCGCTACACACCTGTATCATGGCACAACTTAAAGAAAAGTCTCTTGGAGCCATGGCCCAAACTTAACAGGATGTCGGCCATTTTGAATAAATTGTGTCATTTTGGCGAAATTTATGCCCTTCCTTCGGCAGTTAATTCAGCCCGAACCGTAACGTGCACCCAAGTATGTTATACATCAAAATGTGCGGCTACATCCTGCGACAACACGCATTACTTTTCTCTTTCAAAAGTGTTACCGTGGCGACGCTAGACGCCAAAAGGCGCGCCCCCCCTTCATGTGATTGGTCCATATTTGATAGTTCTCCAAAAGTCACCAAATTTTGCATGCAAGACAGACTTGGTGATAAATGTGATATTTCATGGTTTGCATTAATGGGCGTGGCCTAACGGCTCAACAGCGCCCCCTAGAATACTCTTATCTGCCATAACTTTTGAATGGTTTGACATAGAGAGTTGTGGGTGGTGTCATGGGATTCTGTAAAGAGTCCTTAAGCTTCGTTGGCCTTAATTAGCCCCGCCCCTTCTTCTGATTGGTTGTCCCGATTTTCTGCTATAACTTTGGAATGGTTTGACATAGGGAGTCGTGGGTGGTGTCATCAGATTCTTTATGGAGTCCTTGGCCTTCATTGGCCTGAATTAGCCCCGCCCCTTCTTCTGATTGGTTGTCCCGATTTTCTGCTATAACTTTGGAATGGTTTGACATAGAGAGTCCCGCTTCCTGATTCAAACGTCTGCTGGCCCTGCCCCCTGACCAATCAGTGGCGAGTAGGGTGATGACGGCCCCGCCCCCCGACCAATCAGTGGCGAGTAGGGTGATGACGGCCCCGCCCCCCGACCAATCAGTGGCGAGTAGGGTGATGACGGCCCCGCCCCCCGACCAATCAGTGGCGAGTAGGGTGATGACGGCCCCGCCCCCCGACCAATCAGTGGCGAGTAGGGTGATGACGGTCCCTCTCCCCGACCGATCAGCTGCCTGTAATATGGTGACGTCAGAAATAGACCCGTGCTCAGCCCGGTTAGAACCTTGGAAGAATGGTTACAGAAAAAGTAATAAAAATAGTAGTGTTTTACTAATATTTATACCTTACAAATATTTAAAAAATAAAAAATAAAAAGTTCCAGACATTTTATCGCCATGTTGGTCTCTCCTAAGCCAGTAAATCAAAGCTAAAGGTATAGCTGAGACATAGCTCAGCCTCATTATTGCGGTCTTTGGTGCCAGAGTTCGAGAGTTCGAGCCTGCAGGCTGCATGACGAAATTTTTTGTCAGCAATTTTTGTGTTTTTTTTACATCAAAATGTCCTCTGTCCTGCGATGACGCACATTACTTTTCTCTTTCAAAAGGTGTTACCGTGGCGACGCTAGATGCGAAAAAGGGCGTGTCCCCTTCATCTGATTGGTCCATATTTGATAGTTCTCCAAAAGTCACCAAATTTTGCATGCAAGCCAGGCCTGGCGATAAATGTGATATTTCATGGTTTGCATTAATGGGCGTGGCCTAACGGCTCAACAGCGCCCCCTACAATACTTTTCTCTGCCATAACTTTTGAATGGTTTCACATAGAGAGTTGTGGGTGGTGTCATGGGACTGTGTAATGAGTCCTTAAGCTTCGTTGGCCTTAATTAGCCCCGCCCCTTCTTCTGATTGGTTGTCCCGATTTTCTGCTATAACTTTGGAATGGTTTGACATAGGGAGTCGTGGGTGGTGTCATCAGATTCTTTATGGAGTCCTTGGCCTTCATTGGCCTGAATTAGCCCCGCCCCTTCTTCTGATTGGTTGTCCCGATTTTCTGCTATAACTTTGGAATGGTTTGACATAGAGAGTCCCGCTTCCTGATTCAAACGTCTGCTGGCCCTGCCCCCCGACCAATCAGTGGCGAGTAGGGTGATGACGGCCCCGCCCCCCGACCAATCAGTGGCGAGTAGGGTGATGACGGCCCCGCCCCCCGACCAATCAGTGGCGAGTAGGGTGATGACGGCCCCGCCCCCCGACCAATCAGTGGCGAGTAGGGTGATGACGGCCCCGCCCCCCGACCAATCAGTGGCGAGTAGGGTGATGACGGTCCCTCTCCCCGACCGATCAGCTGCCTGTAATATGGTGACGTCAGAAATAGACCCGTGCTCAGCCCGGTTAGAACCTTGGAAGAATGGTTACAGAAAAAGTAATAAAAATAGTAGTGTTTTACTAATATTTATACCTTACAAATATTTAAAAAATAAAAAAAAAAAAAGTTCCAGACATTTTATCGCCATGTTGGTCTCTCCTAAGCCAGTAAATCAAAGCTAAAAGTATAGCTGAGACATAGCTCAGCCTCATTATTGCGGTCTTTGGTGCCAGAGTTCGAGAGTTCGAGCCTGCAGGCTGCATGACGAAATTTTTTGTCAGCAATTTTTGTGTTTTTTTTTACATCAAAATGTCCTCTGTCCTGCGATGACGCACATTACTTTTCTCTTTCAAAAGGTGTTACCGTGGCGACGCTAGATGCGAAAAAGCGCGTGTCCCCTTCATCTGATTGGTCCATATTTGATAGTTCTCCAAAAGTCACCAAATTTTGCATGCAAGCCAGGCCTGGTGATAAATGTGATATTTCATGGTTTGCATTAATGGGCGTGGCCTAACGGCTCAACAGCGCCCCCTAGAAAACTTTTATCTGCCATAACTTTTGAATGGTTTGACATAAAGAGTCGTGGGTGGTGTCATGGGACTCGGTATTGAGTCCTTGACCATAATTGGCCTGAATTAGCCCCGCCCCTTCTTCTGATTGGTTGTCCCGATTTTCTGCCATAACTTTTGAATGGTTTGACATAGAGAGTCGTGGGTGGTGTCATCAGACTCTGTATGGAGTCCTTGACCTTCATTGGCCTGAATTAGCCCCGCCCCTTCTTCTGATTGGTTGTTCCTTTTTTCTGCTATAACTTTTGAATGGTTTGACATAGAGCGTCGTGGGTGGTGTCATTTCTGAAATGCTTATGGGGGGCGGTGAACGTGAGTGCGAGGGCCCGTTCATCGCTGCTTGCAGCTTTAATTTGATTTATTTTCTAATAAAGCAAATTGCAACAAATCTAGCAACTTTTTCAGGTATTATTGAAGACGTTTGAAGACTGACATAAAAGCATGTATTATTCCTATTCTAAGCAAGCAGGTGCTACCGTGGGCCCCGCCCCCATTCCAAAGCAGTCTCGGGTGGCCAAGTCCTCCTGCAGGAACCCGTCCCGGCTGCAGAGTTCACATCTCTGCATCCAAAACTGCAACTGAATCGCGACTAGACAAAGCCACCACTGGCTGATCCTACCATAATAATTATTAACAATTATTATGATCTAATTATCTTCAATATAATTAAAATAGTGATTATTCAACGATGTTGCACTAAGAATAAAAGGAGGAGGTTGGAATTATAACATAAAAAAAGAATCTGCAGAAAAAGGTTTTTTGTAGCATACTAAAAAAAATTGTCTTTCTTGTTTTATGTCTTCTTCAACTTCACTCCCCTGTCCTACAGCGTATATTGTAATTACATACAAGTGGGCCATTATGTACATTAGGTGATGACATCATTAATTAGGGGCTTCTAACAAGTTGTAGAAGAGCCAATAGCTGATTTCCTTTTGCAGGAGTTGGCAGCGAGGGACATGAAGACATCGTCATTTTTTCTGCTATAACAACAGTGGTTTTACCAAATAATTCCATTAATTCAGCTTGTTGATGAGTAATGCATGCTGGGAGCTAGTTAACATGCTGCTACTAGGTAAGAACATAGCCCTGATTAAGGTGCGCTCACCTGGCCCAGTTTTGCAAATTTTTCCAGCATCAACTGTAAATGATTTTACCCAGTCAATTATATTCTAGTTAATTGGTTAAGTTTATCTGCGCATGGCATTGCATTTTTGGTCTTTATAAACAGTTTTTTGTTCCTGTTGACCTGGTTCTGAGCTTGCACCGGCCCTAAACCAGCGCTGAAACCACTTTGGTAGACAAACCTCATCAGTGACAACAGGAACAACTCCTTAAAAGGTGATTTCGTTCAAACGTTCACCCTGTGGTACTTTGTCACGTGCACTTTTTCTTCTGCAGTCTTCATCTGAAGCCTTTTGTGAGACATTTAAACAGCTTATGGAGAATGAGAGAAGAAACCTCCAAAACGCTGTGTCATTTTCCTCCTAATGCGAACGGCAACTGTTAAGTATTTATACTGTATTCTTGGGGTTCTGCTTGCATAAATGGAAGAGAAGTACCCTACAATGGACAAAGCAATCCCTCGTCTTTAAGTAGACAAACATATCTTTTAAGAACTGCTGTCAAAGGATTCAGAAACAAAATGCAAGACAAACAGAACACATTCAATCCAATATCAATATCATGTTTGTTCATGACTCTGATATTTATGGAGGATATAAAAATATATTTTTTTAACACTTTTGTCTGAGTTGTCAGATGCATGGAGACAATATGAGCATTTAATAAAGGCTCCAATCCCCCAAATCCCTCTGCTTTAATGTGACATTTGGTTCAATACGCTCATTATGACAACATTTAACATGCGACTAAGTCCCCCCAAACACACACACACACGATTTTCAGTGCTGCTGTCAGTTGAAAAACAAGAGCCTCGTTAAGAAAAGTACCACACAAACACATGCTCACACTCACGCCGCCCATTGTTCAGTTAAGCCTATAGATATGATGTGCCCCAGAGCTTGTTTCCTCCGTGCATTCTGCCCCGAGGAGAGGGCTTCTGGATGGTGACGGCTCGTCGAGTGTAAGCTTGGGATCAGACTGTGAGGCAAACACACACACACACACACACACACATGCAGGGAGCGTGGGAATAGGACCAAATTTGAGGGCACAAATGCACAATTGCAGGGAGGAAATAAACATTTTCGAGGTCAACACATGGTGCTGCACACAGTCAGTGCGCTCTTCTCTTTTGTCTGCCAGCTCACGTGGAAGCACTCACCTGTGAGCTCAAGGTAAAACCTGCACAGCGTGTCTCTGCCTCATGCTGGCTTAGCCACAGAGCTGGAGAACAGTGAGGGGATAGAGAGCTGGGATGAAGACGTATGACGGGAAAGCTCTGTAAACAAGCCACACAAAGGTGTGCATGTGCGCGCGCACACACACACACACACACACACACACACACACACACACACACACACACAAAGACGGAGCATCCGCCTGACGCTCCTGCTTCCCGGCTGCAGTAAGGTGCAGTGTTTCATGCCAGACAGGGTGTCCTGTGCCGCATCCTGGTGTCTCTCGTGTTTGGCGCTGCGGGGCTGCTGGATGTCATTTTATAGTGAACCGGTGAAGGCTGGCTGAGGAGCTGACAGGCCTTCTCCATAGGAGGTGCTGGCGTGCCTTTTAAGATGGTGCCAAACCTTTCAGACCGACAGAACCATCACTACACCGCTCGCTGGAAGAAGCTGCGAAGTGCTGACTTCGAGGCGTTCAACACCTCCGAGATCGTTCGGCGCTTGCGTCTCTGTCCTCATTACACATTCTGCATGTTGAACACACAAACTGATGCAAAACGGGAAAACTCAGCAAAAGCAAAGGATGGACTCTAAAGTTTATAAGTGACACTCAAACGTATGATGAAATCTTGGTGCCACCTTGAGGAAAAACAAATCTTAAAATACAAGAATGAAGTTGTTATTTTCAAAAATAACGTTATAATGTTATACGAATAAAGCCAAAGATTTTCAAGAATACCTTATTAATTTATCAGAATGCAGTTTAAACATTTTAAGAATGAAGGCAGAAGTTTACGGGACTAATGGACCTTTGGTACCAATTCAGGACACTGAACGATCCTCATCGTCAGTTGTTCGTGGTTTCATAATTTTTCCTCCTTAAATTTTCATTTTGAAGCAATAGCTGTCAAAACTGCGACAGTTTACTGCAGGCATTATCCAACTCTGACATTTTGATAACGTTACACGCCTAAAAATGATCTATTATCTACTGAACCTTGTCCTGGCATTAAAGTCACCGACCTAAACTGTGGGTTGTGGAAATTAGATCCTTAATTGATCGAGAAATTCTAATGACTCATTGGTTTAATATACATCCATTTAATTACAGTCAAATTAATCACGGTAGCCATTGCAGGGCTTTTGAAGTTTACAAGGAAATTTCTGCTTTGTTGTCTCAAAATGTATTATAAAAGAGGAGAGGAAAGGGAAAACGTATTTAATTTGCTAATATTTCATCTACATCGTCAAATATAGAAGCAATAGATCAGGGACTTGTATTGAGAATGGATCTTATATTTAATTTATAATTCCCACACCGGATGACAGAAAGGAACAGTAAATATGCTGGGAAACTGTTATATTGTCTCAAAAAACCTGGCAATGAAGGAGTTCCAGGGGCTCATGGGAAGGCTGCTAAAATGAGTTAATAAGAAGTAAAAGTATGCAGAGCTAATAACATGGCTTAAAACTCAAGGGAGGAGGAGGGAGGGCTGAACTGTTATGAGCTAGCTCGAACCAAACGTTAATTATATCATATCTAATGGTCTGGTCCAACAGACTGCTTTCGCAGCAGATCTTTGAGTGTGCATTAGCGGCGCAGCACCTGTGTACACAGACGGGATGAAAATAGCCCATCATATTTTCTAAAAATAAGGATAAAAATGAATGTATTCCAAACTAACTTTTCTCTAAGGAGCCCCATTTAGACCAGTATGTGAAGACACGTGAACATGTTCTTCATATCTTGACCACATGAATGTTAAATGCTTTGGTAATGAACAAACATTTTGCAACAATACATAAGCACTTTTATTACAAAAAGGAAGAAAAAAAAACATGAAAAGAATTAAGCTCTTAGAAGAATGTATAATGAGAACTACATGAATAAAATCAAGCAGGCATATGGCCATTATCTACACTCACCTTCTCATATTCAGGGTCACAGTGGTCTGCTGGAGCCTATCCCAGTTTTCCTCAGATGAATGGTAGGGGGAACACCTGGGACAGGTCGCCAGTCCACACTCACTCCTATAAGCAGTTTAATTTCAGAAATCCTGGATTGTGCTGAATTGATGACAAAATTACCTCCACAACATAACTTTGCTTTAAAGACATTAAACAAGCATTACCATTTTTGACTATATGGGGGCAGCATATAGGAAGAAACTTAATGTGTCATTAGACAAAATGCAGTGCAGCTTTAGTGGGACAAGGTGGTAATAACAAGACACGTCACACGTACTATGGTATCAATTCAACACCAAATGTATTGCGAATCAAAATCGAAGATTTGAGAATGGAAATCCAGAATCTGTGACCCAAAAATTTAAAATCTCAAACTGAGAGCGCAATCATCTTTTTTGGTTACACTATTATTTTCTCATCGTCAGTTCCAAATCAGTTTCATGACCACCATGGTGATTTTATGTACTTTTATTCTAGGAGCTTTTATTGGTATTGTCTTGTTTTCATCGTATTTCTACTTTTATTGTAGTGTTTTATTAGTGCCCAGGGAGATGGCCCTATTGTATCTGTAGGATTTTTTTTTTTTGACGAAATGAGGGCCTTTTTCCCCCTCTAAACGTGCCCCAAAGGTCACCAAATTTTGCACGCAAGCCAGGCCTGGCGAAAGATTTTATATTTAATGGTTTGAATTAATGGGCGTGTCTCAACAGCACCCTCTAGAAAACTTTGTGCCTCAAGCCCCACAATACAGTTTGACTTACATGCACGAAAATCGGTACACAACTGTATCATGTCGCAACTTAAAGAAAAGTCTCTTGGCGCCATGGCCGAAACCGAACAGGAAGTCGGCCATTTTGAATTAATCGTGTAATTTTGGCACAATTTATCCTGCGAAGATGTACATTATTTTTCAGTCAAAAGCCTTACCGTGGCGACGATAGACACCAAAAAGTGCACACCCCCTTTATCTGATTGGTCCATATAGTTCCTACTTTCTGCCATAACTTTTGAATGGTTTGACATAAAGAGTAGGGGGTGGTGTCATCGGACTCAGTTTTGAATCCTTGAACATAATTGGAGCAAATTAGCCCCGCCCCTTCTTCTGATTGGTCTATATTTGATAGTCCCTATTTCTTGCCATAACCTTTGAATGGTTTGACATAGATAGTCGTGGGTGGTGTCATCTGACTCAGTTTTGAGTACTTGACCTTCATTGGCCTGAATTAGCCCCACCCCTTCTTCTGATTGGTCGATATTTGATAATTCCTATTTTCTGCCATAACTTTTGAATGGTCAACCCAGTCTCACATAAAAACGTACCCTGCCTACGTTGGTCCAAAGTGCAAAAACGTAGAGGGGTTACAATATTAGCCCTTGAAATGTATAACTGTTACATTTTTCTGCCTATTCATTTTGCGTCCAAGTCACGTGACTTTTAAGATTCTGGCCGTGACAGCAACAAACATGGTGGACATTTTTCATTTTTGAGTGAAAGAAATCAATATTTTGAGTTAGTTTCTGCATAGAAATATATATATTTTACTTTCATAATATTCACTCAGTGAATTTACATAATCACTTGCTTGCTCGTGGTTGCAACGTTTTTTCAGATCTCGTCAGAATAATGTGAAACGGTAACGTTTTAAAAATGTGAAAAAGTAACATTTTGGTTGTTGGACGGTGCTGTGAAAAAAAAATCAATATTTTGATGCTTCTTCGTTGGGAATTATTTTCAGATCTCGCCAGAATAATAATTTGAAATTGCAACATTTTGGTGCTGGGATACGTGGCCGTGATATATACACGGCCACGTACAGTATGCCGGCGGGGATGGAGGTGGGGATCCCCCCCCCCAAACAAGATTTTGATAGCGGAGCGAGTCAGCCCACAGAAAGCAGTTTTATTTTGAAAACCAACCGGATTTTCTTGCATTCCAAAAGTCTGACTTCCGGCCCGCCAAAATAAAAGATACAGCCAGACAAATGAATGAAAAAATGAAAATAATCCCTCTGGGATCCCCCTATACGTCATAGTGACGAGGGGGATCCTGGACACGTGACAGATGCCCCCGATCGTGTGCCGGTTAATATTTAAGATAGTTAAGTTTAGAGTAACTAAACTAAGTAGGGATGCTGTTATAATAATAATACATAATTAAAGCTGCAAGCAGCGATGAACGGGCCCTCGCACTCACGTCCACCGCCCCCCATAAGCATATCAGAAATGACACCACCCACGACTCTCTATGTCAAACCATTCAAAAGTTATAGCAGAAAAAAGGAACAACCAATCAGAAGAAGGGGCTGGGCTAATTCAGGCCAATGAAGGTCAAGGACTTAATACCGAGTCCCATGACACCACCCACGACTCTTTATGTCAAACCATTCAAAAGTTATGGCAGAGAAAAGTATTCTAGGGGGCGCTGTTGAGCCGTTAGGCCACGCCCATTAATGCAAACCATTAAATATCAAATTTATCACCAGGCCTGGCTTGCATGCAAATTTTGGTGACTTTTGGAGAACTATCAAATATGGACCAATCAGATGAAGGGGACGAGCGCTTTTTCGCGTCTAGCGTCGCCACGGTAACACTTTTGAAAGAGAAAAGTAATGTGCGTCGTCGCAGGACAGAGACGAAAATTTTGATGTAAAAAAAAAAAATTTCAGCATACAGCCGGTCTCGAACTCCGGACCTCGGGCACCATAGACCGTAATGCTCTGGTTGAGCTAAGACTCAACTAGAACTTTCACTTTGACTTACTGGCTTAGGAGAGACCAACATAGCGATATAAAGTCTGGAACTTTTTTTCCTAATTTTTTAAATATTTGTAAGGTATAAATATTAGTAAAACACTACTATTTTATTATTACTTTTTCTGTAACCATTCTACCGTTCTAACCGGGCTGAGCACGGGACTATTTCTGATGTCACCACATTACAACAGCTGATTGGTCGGGGGCGGGGCCGTCATCACCCTACTCGCCACTGATTGGTCGGGGGGCGGGACCGTCATCACCCTACTCGCCACTGATTGGTCGGGGGGCGGGGCCGGCAGACGTTTGAATCAGGAAGCGGGAGTCAGCGCGAGAGCATGACACCATATTACAGGCAGCTGATTGGTCGGGGAGCGGGGCCGTCATCACCCTACTCGCCACTGATTGGTCGGGGGGCGGGGCCGTCATCTCCATACTCGCCACTGATTGGTCGGGGGGCGGGGCCGTCATCACCCTACTCGCCACTGATTGGTCGGGGGGCGGGGCCGTCATCACCCTACTCGCCACTGATTGGTCGGGGGGCGGGGCCAGCAGACGTTTGAATCAGGAAGCGGGACTCTCTATGTCAAACCATTCCAAAGTTATAGCAGAAAATCGGGACAACCAATCAGAAGAAGGGGCGGGGCTAATTAAGGCCAACGAAGCTTAAGAACTCATTACAGAGTCCCATGACACCACCCACGACTTCCTATGTCAAACCATTAAAAAGTTATAGCAGAAAAAAGGGACAACCAATCAGAAGAAGAGGCGGGGCTAATTCTGGCCAACGAAGCTTAAGAAGTCAGTACAATGTCCCATGACACCACCCACGACTTCCTATGTCAAACCATTCAAAAGTTATGGCAGATAAAAGTATTCTAGGGGGCGCTGTTGAGCCGTTAGGCCACGCCCATTAATGCAAACCATGAAATATCAAATTTATCGCCAAGTCTGGCTTGCATGCAAAATTTGGTGACTTTTGGAGAACTATCAAATATGGACCAATCACATGAAGGGGGGGCGCGCCTTTTGGCGTCTAGCGTCGCCACGGTAACGCTTTTGAAAGAGAAAAGTAATGCGTGGTGTCGCAGGATGTAGACGCACATTTAGATGTATAACACACCTGGGTGCACGTTACGGTTCGGGCTGAATTAACTGCCGAAGGAATGGCATAAATTTCGCCAAAATGACACAATTTATTCAAAATGGCCGACATCCTGTTCGGTTTCGGCCATGGCTCCAAGAGACTTTTCTTTAAGTTGTGCCATGATACAGGTGTGTAGCGATTTTCGTGCATGTACGTCAAACCGTATTGTGGGGCTTGAGGCACAAAGTTTTCCGGGGGGCGCTGTTGAGCCATTTTGCCACGCCCATTAATGCAAACCATGAAATATCAAATTTATCGCCAGGCCTGGCTTGCATGCCAAATTTGGTGCCTTTTGGGGAACTATCAAATATGGACCAATCAGATGAAGGGGGGGTGCGCTTGTTGGCGTCTAGCGTCGCCACGGTAACACTTTTGAAAGAGAAAAGTAATGCGTGTAGTCGCAGGATGGAGCCGCTCATTTTGATGTATAACACATCTGGGTTCACGATACAGTTCGGGCTGAATTAACTCTCGAAGGAATGGCATATATTGCTCCAAAATTACGCAATTAATTCAGAATGTTCAAAATGGCCGACTTCCTGTTCGGTTTCGGCCATGGCGCCAAGAGACTTTTCTTTTAGTTGCGACATGATACAGGTGTGTACCGATTTTCGTTCATGTACGTCAAAGCGTATTATGGGGCTTGAGGCGCAAAGTTTTTTCTGTCTGAACCAACCAGATGAAGGGTCGGCGCGCTTTTTGGCGTCTAGCGTCGCCACGGTAAAGCTTTTGAAAGAGAAAAGTAATGCGTGTGGTCGCAGGAGGGAGACGCACATTTTGATGTATAACACACCTGGGTGCACGTTACGGTTCGGGCTGAATTAACTGCCGAAGGAATGGCATAAATTGCGCCAAAGTGACACGATTAATTCAAAATGGCCGACTTCCTGTTCGGTTTCGGGCATGACGCCAAGAGACTTTTCTTTAAGTTGTCCCATGATACAGGTGTGTACCGATTTTCGTGCATGTACGTCAAACCGTATCATGGGGCTTGAGGCACAAAGATTTCAAGGGGGCGCTGTTGAGCCATTTTGCCACGCCCATTAATGCAAACCATGAAATATCAAATTTTTCGCCAGGCCTGACTTGGGTGCAAAATTTGGTGACTTTTTGGGCATGTTAAGGGGGGCAAAAAGGCCATCACTTTGTCAGAAGAAAAATAATAATAATATTAATTAAAGCTGCAAGCAGCAATGAACGGGCCCTCGCACTCACGGCCACCGCCCCCCATAAGCATATCAGAAATGACACCACCCACGACTTCCTATGTCAAACCATTCAAAAGTTATAGCAGAAAAAAGGGACAACCAATCAGAAGAAGAGGCGGGGCTAATTCAGGCCAATGAAGGCCAAGGGCTCCATAAATAATCTGATGACACCACCCACGACTCTCTATGTCAAACCATTCCAAAGTTATAGCAGAAAATCGGGACAACCAATCAGAAGAAGGGGCGGGGCTAATTAAGGCCAACGAAGCTTAAGGACTCATTACAGAGTCCCATGACACCACCCACAACTTCCTATGTCAAACAATTAAAAAGTTATAGCAGAAAAAAGGGACAACCAATCAGAAGAAGGGGCGGGGCTAATTCAGGCCAACGAAGCCTAAGGACTCATTACAGAGTCCCATGACACCACCCACAACTCTCTATGTCAAACCATTCAAAAGTTATGGCAGAGAAAAGTATTCTAGGGGGCGCTGTTGAGCCGTTAGGCCACGCCCATTAATGCAAACCATGAAATATCAAATTTATCGCCAGGCCCTGCTTGCATGCCAAATTTGGTGCCTTTTGGGAAACTATCAAATATGGACCAATCAGATGAAGGGGGGGCACGCTTGTTGGCGTCTAGCGTCGCCACGGTAACACTTTTGAAAGAGAAAAGTAATGCGCGTAGTCGCAGGATAGAGACGCACATTTTGATGTATAACACATCTGGGTTCATGATACGGTACAGGCCGTATTAATTCTCGAAGGAATCGCATATATTGCTCCAAAATTACGTGATTCATTCAGAATGTTCAAAATGGCCGACTTCCTGTTCGGTTTCGACCATGGTGCCAAGAGACTTTTCTGTAAGTTGCAACATGATACAGGTGTGTACCGACTTTCGTTCATGTACGTCAAACCGTATTATGGGGCTTGAGGCGCAAAGTTTTTTCTGTCTGAACCAATCAGATGAAGGGTGGGCGTGCTTTTTGGCGTCTAGCGTCGCCACGGTAACGCTTTTGAGAGAGAAAAGTAATGCGTGGTGTCGGAGGATGGAGACGCACATTTTGATGTATAACACACCTGGGTGCTCGTTACGGTTCGGGCCGTATTAACTGCCGAAGGAATGGCATAAATTTCGCCAAAATGACACGACTAATTCAAAATGGCCGACATCCTGTTCGGTTTCGGGCATGACGCCAAGAGACTTTTCTTTAAGTTACGTCATGATACAGGCGTGTACCGATTTTCGTGCATGTACGTCAAACCGTATCGTGGGGCTTGAGGCACAAAGTTTTCAAGGGGGCGCTGTTGAGCCATTTTGCCACGCCCATTAATGCAAACCATTAAATATCAAATTTTTCGCCAGGCCTGGCTTGGGTGCAAAATTTGGTGACTTTTTGGGCACGTTTAGGGGGGCAAAAAGGCCCTCCTTTCGTCAGAAAAATAATAAGAATAATTAAAGCTGCAAGCAGCGATGAACGGGCCCTCGCACTCACGTCCACCGCCCCCCATAAGCATATCAGAAATGACACCACCCACGACTCTCTATGTCAAACCATTCAAAAGTTATAGCAGAAAAAAGGAACAACCAATCAGAAGAAGGGGCGGGGCTAATTCTGGCCAATGAAGGTCAAGGACTCCATACAGAGTCTGATGACACCACCCACGTCTCTCTATGTCAAACCATTCAAAAGTTATGGCAGAAAATCGGGACAACCAATCAGAAGAAGGGGCGGGGCTAATTCAGGCCAATGAAGGTCAAGGACTCAATACCGAGTCCCATGACACCACCCACGACTCTTTATGTCAAACCATTCAAAAGTTATGGCAGAGAAAAGTATTCTAGGGGGCGCTGTTGAGCCGTTAGGCCACGCCCATTAATGCAAACCATGAAATATCAAATGTATCGCCAGGCCTGGCTTGCATGCAAAATTTGGTGACTTTTGGAGAACTATCAAATATGGACCAATCAGATGAAGGGGACGAGCGCTTTTTCGCGTCTAGCGTCGCCACGGTAACACTTTTGAAAGAGAGAAGTAATGTGCGTCGTCACAGGACAGAGACGAACATTTTGATGTAAAAAAAACACAAAAATTGCTGACAAAAATTTCTGCATATTGCCAGGCTTGAACTCCCAACCTCTGGCACCAAAGACCGCAATAATCTGGCTGAGCTAAGTCTCAGCTATTCTTTCATTTGACCTACTGGCTTAGGACAGACCAACATAGCGTAAAATATCTGGAACTTTTTTTTCCAAATTTTTTAAATATTTGTAAGTTATAAATATTAGTAAAACCCTACTATTTTAATTATTACTTTTTCTGTTACCATTCTGCCAAGGTTGTAACCGGGCTGAGCCGGGAATATTTCTGAGGTCACCACATTACAGGGAACTGATTGGTCGGGGGGCGGGGCCGTCATCACCCTACTCGCCACTGATTGGTCGGGGGGCGGGGCCGTCATCACCATACTCGCCACTGATTGGTCGGGGGGCGGGGCCGTCATCACCCTACTCGCCATTGATTGGTCGGGGGGCGGGGCCGTCATCACCATACTCGCCACTGATTGGTCGGGGGGCGGGGCCGTCATCACCCTACTTGCCACTGATTGGTCGGGGGGCGGGGCCGTCATCACCCTACTCGCCACTGATTGGTCGGGGGGCGGGGCCGTCATCACCATACTCGCCACTGATTGGTTGGGGGGCGGGGCCGTCATCACCCTACTCGCCACTGATTGGTCGGGGGGCGGGGCCGTCATCACCCTACTCGCCACTCATTGGTCAGGGGGCGGGGCCGGCAGATGTTTGAATCAGGAAGCGGGAGTCAGCGCGAGAGCGACTGGCGGCTCGCGGCGATTTTATTATAAAAAAAGGACAACCAATCAGAAGAAGGGGCGGGGCTAATTCAGGCCAATGAAGGTCAAGGACTCCATAAAGAATCTGATGACACCACCCATGACTCTCTATGTCAAACCATTCAAAAGTTATAGCAGAAAATCGGGACAACCAATCAGAAGAAGGGGCGGGGCTAATTAAGGCCAACGAAGCTTAATGACTCATTACAGAGTCCCATGACACCACCCACGACTCTCTATGTGAAACCATTCAAAAGTTATGGCAGAGAAAATTATTCTAGGGGGCGCTGTTGAACCGTTAGCCACGCCCATTAATTGCAAACCATGAAATATCAAATTTATCGCCAGGCCTGGCTTGCATGCAAAATTTGGTGACTTTTGGAGAACTATCAAATATGGACCAATCACATGAAGGGGGGGCGCGCCTTTTGGCGTCTAGCGTCGCCACGGTAACGCTTTTGAAAGAGAAAAGTAATGCGTGGTGTCGCAGGATGGAGACGCACATTTTGATGTATAACACACCTGGGTGCACGTTACGGTTCGGGCTGAATTAACTGCCGAAGGAATGGCATAAATTGCGCCAAAATTACACAATTAATTCAAAATTGCTGACTTCCTGTTCGGTTTCGGCCATGGCTCCAAGAGACTTTTCTTTAAGTTGCGACATGATACAGGTGTGTATCGATTTTCGTGCATGTACGTCAAACCGTATTGTGGGGCTTGAGGCACAAAGTTTTCCGGGGGGCGCTGTTGAGCCATTTTGCCACGCCCATTAATGCAAACCATGAAATATCAAATTTATCGCCAGGCCTGGCTTGCATGCCAAATTTGGTGCCTTTTGGGGAACTATCAAATATGGACCAATCAGATGAAGGGGGGGTGCGCTTGTTGGCGTCTAGCGTCACTACGGTAACACTTTCGAAAGAGAAAAGTAATGCGTGTAGTCGCAGGATGGAGACGCACATTTTGATGTATAACACATCTGGGTTCACGATACGGTTCGGGCTGAATTAACTCTCGAAGGAATGGCATATATTGCTCCAAAATTACGCAATTAATTCAGAATGTTCAAAATGGCCGACTTCCTGTTCGGTTTCGGCCATGGCGCCAAGAGACTTTTCTTTAAGTTGTGACATGATACAGGAGTGTACCGATTTTCGTTCATGTACGTCAAACCGTATTATGGGGCTTGAGGCACAAAGTTTTTTCTGTTGAACCAATCAGATGAAGGGTGGGCGCGCTTCTTGGCGTCTAGCGCCGCCACGGTAACGCTTTTGAAAGAGAAAAGTAATGCGTGTTGTCGCAGGATGGAGACGCACATTTTGATGTATAACACACTTGGGGGCATGTTACGGTTCGGGCTGAATTAACTTTCGAAGGAATGGCATAAATTTCGCCAAAATGACACGACAAATTCAAAATGGCCGACATCCTGTTCGGTTTCGGGCATGACCCCAAGAGACTTTTGTTTAAGTTGTCCCATGATACAGGTGTGTACTGATTTTCGTGCATGTACGTCAAATCGTATCGTGGGGCTTGAGGCACAAAGTTTTCTGGGGGGCGCTGTTGAGCCATTTTGCCACGCCCATTAATGCAAACCTTTAAATATCAAATTTTTCGCCAGGCCTGACTAGGGTGCAAAATTTGGTGACTTTTTGGGCATGTTAAGGGGGGCAAAAAGGCCTTCACTTTGTCAGGAAAATAATAATAATAATAATTAAAGCTGCAAGCAGCAATGAACGGGCCCTCGCACTCACGTCAACCGCCCCCCATAAGCATATCAGAAATGACACCACCCACGACTTCCTATGTAAAACCATTCAAAAGTTATAGCAGAAAAAAGGGACGACCAGTCAGAAGAAGGGGCGGGGCTAATTCAGGGCAAAGAAGATCAAGGACTCATTACGGAGTCCCATGACACCACCCACGACTCTCTATGTCAAAACATTCAAAAGTTATAGCAGAAAATAGGGACAACCAATCAGAAAAAGGGACTGGGCTAATTGTCACCAATTATGGTCAAGGACTCAATGCCGAGTCCCATGACACCACCCACGACTCTCTATGTCAAACCTTTCAAAAGTTATGGCAGAAAAAAGTATTCTAAGGGGCGCTGTTGAGCCGTGAGGACACGCCCATTAATGCAAACCATGAAAAAAAAAATCAGATCACTCAAATGAACGACGATCATACAGTACAGCTGTATCTCATGGTCCAGAATGTATGATATTATATTAATCTATTATACCATATTATATTACATGTTGTTATTTCATATTAGCGTACCCAGTAATATAGCATATTGTATTATTGCATTGTATGTTGCTTCATTTCATATATTTTTGACTATATTATATTGTAAAATTATATATCATAGCGATTGCATTATTATATAATTTCAATTAATAACACTAATATACAATTCCTCACACACACACTCCTTCCAAATGTTTCTTTTTTTTCTCCATTATGACAATTGTATGCTGTCATCCGTTATGTTTTTTGTTTTTAAGCTTGTTATCTCTGTTATTCAAATATATTTATACATTCATTAATATGCTATACTGTACTTTGTATTGTGTATATTGTGTGTGTGTGTGTGTCTGTGTGTGTGTGTATATATATATATATATATATATATATATATATATATATATATATATATATATATATATATATATGTGTGTGTGTGTGTGTGTGTGTATACCTGAAGTGTGACTACCTGCAGAACGTATTTTAGCATGAAAGCTTGCATATTTAACGTACATCAAGCATCCTGTATCATAGCTACATGTCTGCCGTTTGTAACAAAACAAACCGCGTGAAAATCGGTTGAAAATCAAGTGAGTTATAGTTATTTTACTTATGCAGACACCTCCTTCCACAATAGAAGTGAACGCTCTAGATTTAAAGCGATACCGATCCAAGATGGCGGCCACGTCCGACGTTCTCAGGCAGTCAATGCGGCGCCTCGACCAAGATGGCGGCCGCGCTGAACATCAGCCCCTCCCCCCGCGGGAGCTGCGCGCGCAAACTCCACTCAAATTCAAAAGTTATGGCAGAAAATCGGGACAACCAATCAGAAGAAGGGGAAAGAGAAAAGTAATGTGCGCCGTCACAGGACAGAGACGAACATTTTGATGTAAAAAAAACACAAAAATTGCTGACAAAAATTTTGGCATATCAAGCCAGGCTTGAACTCTCGACCTCTGGCAGCAAAGACCGCAATAATCTGGCTGAGCTAAGTCTCAGCTATTCCTTTTATTTGACCTACTGGCTTAGGACAGACCAACATAGCGATAAAATGTCTGGAACTTTTTTTTCCTAATTTTTTAAATATTTGTAAGTTATAAATATTAGTGAAACCCTACTATTTAAATTATTACTTTTTCTGTAACCATTCTGCCAAAGTTGTAACCGGGCTGAGCCGGGAATATTTCTGAAGTCACCACATTACAGGGAGCTGATTGGTCGGGGGGCGGGGCCGTCATCACCCTACTCGCCACTGATTGGTCGGGGGGCGGGGCCGTCATCACCCTACTCGCCACTGATTGGTCGGGGGGCGGGGCCGCCATCACCCTACTCGCCACTGATTGGTCAGGGGGCGGGGCCGGCAGACGTTTGAATCAGGAAGCGGGAGTCAGCGCGAGAGCGACTGGCGGCTCGCGGCAATTTTATTATAAAAAAAGGACAACCAATCAGAAGAAGGGGCGGGGCTAATTCAGGCCAATGAAGGTCAAGGACTCCATAAAGAATCTGATGACACCACCCACGACTCTCTATGTCAAACCATTCAAAAGTTATAGCAGAAAATCGGGACAACCAATCAGAAGAAGGGGCGGGGCTAATTAAGGCCAACGAAGCTTAAGGACTCATTACAGAGTCCCATGACACCACCCACGACTCTCTATGTGAAACCATTCAAAAGTTATGGCAGAGAAAAGTATTCTAGGGGGCGCTGTTGAGCCGTTAGGCCACGCCCATTAATGCAAACCATGAAATATCACATTTATCGCCAGGCCTGGCTTGCATGCAAATCTTGGTGACTTTTGGAGAACTATCAAATATGGACCAATCAGATGAAGGGTGGGTGCGCTTTTTCGCGTCTAGCGTCGCCACGGTAACACTTTTGAAAGAGAAAAGTAATGCGTGGTGTCGCACGATGGAGACGCACATTTTGGTGTATAACACACCTGGGTGCACGTTACGGTTCGGGCTGAATTAACTGCCGAAGGAATGGCATAAATTGCGCCAAAATTACACAATTAATTCAAAATGGCCGACATCCTGTTCGGTTTCGGCCATGGCTCCAAGAGACTTTTCTTTAAGTTGTGCCATGATACAGGTGTGTACCGATTTTCGTGCATGTACGTCAAACCGTATTGTGGGGCTTGAGGCACAAAGTTTTCCGGGGGGCGCTGTTGAGCCATTTTGCCACGCCCATTAATGCAAACCATGAAATATCAAATTTATCGCCAGGCATGGCTTGCATGCCAAATTTGGTGCCTTTTGGGGAACTATCAAATATGGACCAATCAGATGAAGGGGGGGTGCGCTTGTTGGCGTCTAGCGTCGCCACGGTAACACTTTCGAAAGAGAAAAGTAATGCGTGTAGTCGCAGGATAGAGACACATATTTTGATGTATAACACATCTGGGTTCACGATACGGTTCGGGCTGAATTAACTCTCGAAGGAATGGCATATATTGCTCCAAAATTACGCAATTAATTCAGAATGTTCAAAATGGCCAACTTCCTGTTCGGTTTCGGCCATGGCGCCAAGAGACTTTTCTTTTAGTTGCAACATGATACAGGTGTGTACCGATTTTCGTTCATGTACGTCAAACCGTATTATGGGGCTTGAGGCACAAAGTTTTTTCTGTCGAACCAATCAGATGAAGGGTGGGCGCGCTTTTTGGCGTCTAGCGCCGCCACGGTAACGCTTTTGAAAGAGAAAAGTAATGCGTGTTGTCGCAGGATGGAGACGCACATTTTGATGTATAACACACTTGGGGGCACGTTACGGTTCGGGCTGAATTAACTTTCGAAGGAATGGCATAAATTTCGCCAAAATGACACGACTAATTCAAAATGGCCGACATCCTGTTCGCTTTCGGGCATGACCCCAAGAGACTTTTGTTTAAGTTGTCCCATGATACAGGTGTGTACCGATTTTCATGCATGTACGTCAAACCGTATCGTGGGGCTTGAGGCACAAAGTTTTCAAGGGGGCGCTGTTGAGCCATTTTGCCACGCCCATTAATGCAAACCTTTAAATATCAAATTTTTCGCCAGGCCTGACTAGGGTGCAAAATTTGGTGACTTTTTGGGCATGTTAAGGGGGGCAAAAAGGCCTTCACTTTGTCAGGAAAATAATAATAATAATAATAATAATAAAAATTCCTGCAAATACAATAGGGCCTTCGCTCTGAAGGTGCTCGGGCCCTAATAATAATTAAAGCTGCAAGCAGCGATGAACGGGCCCTCGCACTCACGTCCACCGCCCCCCATAAGCATATCAGAAATGACACCACCCACGACTCTCTATGTTAAACCATTCAAAAGTTAAAGCAGAAAATCGGGACAATCAATCAGAAGAAGGGGCGGGGCTAATTCAGGCCAATGAAGGTCAAGGACTTCATACAGAGTCTGATGACACCACCCACGACTCTCTATGTCAAACCATTCAAAAGTTATGGCAGAGAAAAGTATTCTAGGGGGCGCTGTTGAGCCGTTAGGCCACGCCCATTAATGCAAGCCATCAAATATCAAATTTATCACCAGGCCTGGCTTGCATGCAAAATTTGGTGACTTTTGGAGAACTATCAAATATGGACCAATCACATGAAGGGGGGGCGCGCCTTTTGGCGTCTAGCGTCGCCACGGTAACGCTTTTGAAAGAGAAAAGTAATGCGTGGTGTCGCAGGATGGAGACGCACATTTTGATGTATAACACACCTGGGTGCACGTTACGGTTCGGGCTGAATTAACTGCCGAAGGAATGGCATAAATTGCGCCAAAATTACACAATTAATTCAAAATTGCTGACTTCCTGTTCGGTTTCGGCCATGGCTCCAAGAGACTTTTCTTTAAGTTGCGACATGATACAGGTGTGTATCGATTTTCGTGCATGTACGTCAAACCGTATTGTGGGGCTTGAGGCACAAAGTTTTCCGGGGGGCGCTGTTGAGCCATTTTGCCACGCCCATTAATGCAAACCATGAAATATCAAATTTATCGCCAGGCCTGGCTTGCATGCCAAATTTGGTGCCTTTTGGGGAACTATCAAATATGGACCAATCAGATGAAGGGGGGGTGCGCTTGTTGGCGTCTAGCGTCACTACGGTAACACTTTCGAAAGAGAAAAGTAATGCGTGTAGTCGCAGGATGGAGACGCACATTTTGATGTATAACACATCTGGGTTCACGATACGGTTCGGGCTGAATTAACTCTCGAAGGAATGGCATATATTGCTCCAAAATTACGCAATTAATTCAGAATGTTCAAAATGGCCGACTTCCTGTTCGGTTTCGGCCATGGCGCCAAGAGACTTTTCTTTAAGTTGTGACATGATACAGGAGTGTACCGATTTTCGTTCATGTACGTCAAACCGTATTATGGGGCTTGAGGCACAAAGTTTTTTCTGTTGAACCAATCAGATGAAGGGTGGGCGCGCTTCTTGGCGTCTAGCGCCGCCACGGTAACGCTTTTGAAAGAGAAAAGTAATGCGTGTTGTCGCAGGATGGAGACGCACATTTTGATGTATAACACACTTGGGGGCATGTTACGGTTCGGGCTGAATTAACTTTCGAAGGAATGGCATAAATTTCGCCAAAATGACACGACAAATTCAAAATGGCCGACATCCTGTTCGGTTTCGGGCATGACCCCAAGAGACTTTTGTTTAAGTTGTCCCATGATACAGGTGTGTACTGATTTTCGTGCATGTACGTCAAATCGTATCGTGGGGCTTGAGGCACAAAGTTTTCTGGGGGGCGCTGTTGAGCCATTTTGCCACGCCCATTAATGCAAACCTTTAAATATCAAATTTTTCGCCAGGCCTGACTAGGGTGCAAAATTTGGTGACTTTTTGGGCATGTTAAGGGGGGCAAAAAGGCCTTCACTTTGTCAGGAAAATAATAATAATAATAATAATAATTAAAGCTGCAAGCAGCGATGAACGGGCCCTCGCACTCACGTCCACCGCCCCCCATAAGCATATCAGAAATGACACCACCCACGACTCTCTATGTTAAACCATTCAAAAGTTAAAGCAGAAAATCGGGACAATCAATCAGAAGAAGGGGCGGGGCTAATTCAGGCCAATGAAGGTCAAGGACTTCATACAGAGTCTGATGACACCACCCACGACTCTCTATGTCAAACCATTCAAAAGTTATGGCAGAGAAAAGTATTCTAGGGGGCGCTGTTGAGCCGTTAGGCCACGCCCATTAATGCAAGCCATCAAATATCAAATTTATCACCAGGCCTGGCTTGCATGCAAAATTTGGTGACTTTTGGAGAACTATCAAATATGGACCAATCAGATGAAGGGGACACGCGCTTTTTCGCATCTAGCGTCGCCACGGTAACACTTTTGAAAGAGAAAAGTAATGTGTGTCGTCACAGGACAGAGACGCAAATTTTGATGTAAATAAAACACAAAAATTGCTGACAAACAATTTCATCATTCAGCCAGGCTCGAACTCCCGACCCCTGGCACCAAAGATCGCAATGCTGTGGCTGAGCTAAGTCTCAGCTATACCTTTCACTTTGACTTACTGGATTAAGAGAGACCAACATAGCGATAAATTGTCTGGAACTTTTTTTTACTAATTTTTTAAATATTTGTAAGGTATAAATATTAGTAAAACACTACTATTTTTATTACTTTTTCTGTAACCATTCTGCCGAGGTTCTAACCGGGCTGAGCACGGGTGTATTTCTGATGTCACCACATTACAGGCAGCTGATTGGTCGGGGAGCGGGGTCGTCACCACCCTCCACGCCACTGATTGGTCGGGGGGCGGGGCCGTCATCACCCTACTCGCCACTGATTGGTCGGGGGGCGGGGCCGTCATCACCCTACTCGCCACTGATTGGTCGGGGGGCGGGGCCAGCAGACTTTTGAATCAGGAAGCGGGACTCTCTATGTCAAACCATTCCAAAGTTATAGCAGAAAATCGGGACAACCAATCAGAAGAAGGGGCGGGGCTAATTAAGGCCAACGAAGCTTAAGAACTCATTACAGAGTCCCATGATACCACCCATGACTTCCTATGTCAAACCATTCAAAAGTTACAGCAGAAAATCGGGACAACCAATCAGAAGAAGGGGCGGGGCTAATTAAGGCCAACGAAGCTTAAGGACTCATTACAGAGTCCCATGACACCACCCACGACTTCCTATGTCAAACCATTCAAAAGTCATGGCAGAGAAAAGTATTCTAGGGTGCGCTGTTGAGCCGTTAGGCCACGCCCATTAATGCAAACCATGAAATATCAAATTTATCGCCAAGTCTGTCTTGCATGCAAAATGTGGTGACTTTTGGGGAACTATCAAATATGGACCAATCAGATGAAAGGGGGTGCGCTTGTTGGCGTCTAGCGTCGCCACGGTAACACTTTCGAAAGAGAAAAGTAATGCGTGTAGTCGCAGGATGGAGACACATATTTTGATGTATAACACATCTGTGTTCACGTTACGGTTCGGGCTGAATTAATTCTCGAAGGAATGGCATAAATTTCGCCAAAATGACACAATTTATTCAAAATGGCCGACATCCTGTTCGGTTTCGGCCATGGCTCCAAGAGACTTTTCTTTAAGTTGTGCCATGATACAGGTGTGTACCGATTTTCGTGCATGTACGTCAAACCGTATTGTGGGGCTTGAGGCACAAAGTTTTCCGGGGGGCGCTGTTGAGCCATTTTGCCACGCCCATTAATGCAAACCATGAAATATCAAATTTATCGCCAGGCATGGCTTGCATGCCAAATTTGGTGCCTTTTGGGGAACTATCAAATATGGACCAATCAGATGAAGGGGGGGTGCGCTTGTTGGCGTCTAGCGTCGCCACGGTAACACTTTCGAAAGAGAAAAGTAATGCGTGTAGTCGCAGGATGGAGACACATATTTTGATGTATAACACATCTGGGTTCACGATACGGTTCGGGCTGAATTAACTCTCGAAGGAATGGCATATATTGCTCCAAAATTACGCAATTAATTCAGAATGTTCAAAATGGCCGACTTCCTGTTCGGTTTCGGCCATGGCGCCAAGAGACTTTTCTTTTAGTTGCAACATGATACAGGTGTGTACCGATTTTCGTTCATGTACGTCAAACCGTATTATGGGGCTTGAGGCACAAAGTTTTTTCTGTCGAACCAATCAGATGAAGGGTGGGCGCGCTTTTTGGCGTCTAGCGCCGCCACGGTAACGCTTTTGAAAGAGAAAAGTAATGCGTGTTGTCGCAGGATGGAGACGCACATTTTGATGTATAACACACTTGGGGGCACGTTACGGTTCGGGCTGAATTAACTTTCGAAGGAATGGCATAAATTTCGCCAAAATGACACGACTAATTCAAAATGGCCGACATCCTGTTCGCTTTCGGGCATGACCCCAAGAGACTTTTGTTTAAGTTGTCCCATGATACAGGTGTGTACCGATTTTCGTGCATGTACGTCAAACCGTATCGTGGGGCTTGAGGCACAAAGTTTTCAAGGGGGCGCTGTTGAGCCATTTTGCCACGCCCATTAATGCAAACCTTTAAATATCAAATTTTTCGCCAGGCCTGACTAGGGTGCAAAATTTGGTGACTTTTTGGGCATGTTAAGGGGGGCAAAAAGGCCTTCACTTTGTCAGGAAAATAATAATAATAATAATTAAAGCTGCAAGCAGCGATGAACGGGCCCTCGCACTCACGTCCACCGCCCCCCATAAGCATATCAGAAATGACACCACCCACGACTCTCTATGTCAAACCATTCAAAAGTTATAGCAGAAAAAAGGAACAACCAATCAGAAGAAGGGGCGGGGCTAATTTAGGCCAATGAAGGTCAAGGACTCCATACAGAGTCTGATGACACCACCCACGACTCTCTATGTCAAACCATTCAAAAGTTATGGCAGAAAATCGGGACAACCAATCAGAAGAAGGGGCGGGGCTAATTCAGGCCAATGAAGGTCAAGGACTCAATACCGAGTCCCATGACACCACCCACGACTCTTTATGTCAAACCATTCAAAAGTTATGGCAGAGAAAAGTATTCTAGGGGGCGCTGTTGAGCCGTTAGGCCACGCCCATTAATGCAAACCATGAAATATCAAATGTATCGCCAGGCCTGGCTTGCATGCAAAATTTGGTGACTTTTGGAGAACTATCAAATATGGACCAATCAGATGAATGGGACGAGCGCTTTTTTGTGTCTAGCGTCGCCACGGTAACACTTTTGAAAGAGAGAAGTAATGTGCGTCGTCACAGGACAGAGACGAACATTTTGATGTAAAAAAAACACAAAAATTGCTGACAAAAGTTTCGGGCATATTGCCAGGCTTGAACTCCCAACCTCTGGCACCAAAGACCGCAATAATCTGGCTGAGCTAAGTCTCAGCTATTCCTTTCATTTGACCTACTGGCTTAGGACAGACAAACATAGCGATAAAATGTCTGGAACTTTTTTTTCCTAATTTTTTTAATATTTGTAAGTTATAAATATTAGTAAAACCCTACTATTTTAATTATTACTTTTTCTGTAACCATTCTGCCAAGGTTGTAACCGGGCTGAGCCGGGAATATTTCTGAGGTCACCACATTACAGGGAACTGATTGGTCGGGGGGCGGGGCCGTCATCACCCTACTCGCCACTGATTGGTCGGGGGGCGGGGCCGTCATCACCATACTCGCCACTGATTGGTCGGGGGGCGGGGCCGTCATCACCCTACTCGCCACTGATTGGTCGGGGGGCGGGGCCGGCAGATGTTTGAATCAGGAAGCGGGACTCTCTATGTCAAACCATTCCAAAGTTATAGCAGAAAATTGGGACAACCAATCAGAATAAGGGGCGGGGCTAATTAAGGCCAACGAAGCTTAAGAACTCATTACAGAGTCCCATGACACCACCCACGACTCTCTATGTTAAACCATTCAAAAGTTATGGCAGAAAAAAGGGACAACCAATCAGAAGAAGAGGCGGGGCTAATTCTGGCCAATGAAGGTCAAGGACTCCATAAAGAATCTGATGACACCACCCAGGACTCTCTATGTCAAACCATTCCAATGTTATAGCAGAAAATCGGGCCAACCAATCAGAAGAAGGGGCGGGGCTAATTAAGGCCAACGAAGCTTAAGGACTCATTACAGAGTCCCATGACACCACCCACAACTCTCTATGTCAAACCATTCAAAAGTTATGGCAGAGAAAAGTATTCTAGGGGGCGCTGTTGAGCCGTTAGGCCACGCCCATTAATTGCAAACCATGAAATATCAAATGTATCGCCAGGCCTGGCTTGCATGCAAAATTTGGTGACTTTTGGAGAACTATCAAATATGGACCAATCACATGAAGGGGGGGTGCGCTTGTTGGCGTCTAGCGTCGCCACGGTAACACTTTTGAAAGAGAAAAGTAATGCGTGTAGTCGCAGGATGGAGACGCACATTTTGATGTATAACACATCTGGGTTCACGATACGGTTCGGGCTGAATTAACTCTCGAAGGAATGGCATATATTGCTCCAAAATTACGCGATTAATTCAGAATGTTCAAAATGGCCGACTTCCTGTTCGGTTTAGGCCATGGCGCCAAGAGACTTTTCTTTAAGTTGTGACATGATACAGGTGTGTACCGATTTTCGTTCATGTACGTCAAACCGTATTATGGGGCTTGAGGCACAAAGTTTTTTCTGTCAAACCAATCAGATGAAGGGTGGGCGCGCTTTTTGGCGTCTAGCGTCGTCACGGTAACGCTTTTGAAAGAGAAAAGTAATGCGTGTTGTCGCAGGATGGAGACGCACATTTTGATGTATAACACACCTGGGTGCACGTTACGGTTCGGGCTGAATTAACTTTCGAAAGAATGGCATAAATTTCGCCAAAATGACACGACTAATTCAAAATGGCCGACTTCCTGTTTGGTTTCGGGCATGACGCCAAGAGACTTTTCTTTCAGTTGCGCCATGATACAGGTGTGTACCGATTTTCGTGCATGTACGTCAAACCGTATCGTGGGGCTTGAGGCACAAAGTTTTCTAGGTGGCGCTGTTGAGCCATTTTGCCACGCCCATTAATGCAAACCATTAAATATCAAATTTTTCGCCAGGCCTGACTTGGGTGCAAAATTTGGTGACTTTTTGGGCATGTTAAGGGGGGCAAAAAGGCCATCACTTTGTCAGGAAAATAATAATAATAATAATTAAAGCTGCAAGCAGCGATGAACGGGCCCTCGCACTCACGGCCACCGCCCCCCATAAGCATATCAGAAACGAGACCACCCACGACTTCCTATGTCAAACCATTCAAAAGTTATAGCAGAAAAAAGGGACAACCAATCAGAAGAAGGGGCGGGGCTTATTAAGGCCAACGAAGCTTAAGGACTCATTACAGAGTCCCATGACACCACCCACGACTTCCTATGTCAAACCATTCAAAAGTTATGGCAGATAAAAGTATTCTAGGGGGCGCTGTTGAGCCGTTAGGCCACGCCCATTAATGCAAACCATGAAATATCAAATTTATCGCCAAGTCTGGCTTGCATGCAAAATTTGGTGACTTTTGGAGAACTATCAAATATGGACCAATCACATGAAGGGGGGACACGCCTTTTGGCGTCTAGCGTCGCCACGGTAACACTTTTGAAAGAGAAAAGTAATGCGTGGTGTCGCAGGATGTAGATGCACATTTTGATGTTTAACACACTTGGGTGCACGTTACGGTTCGGGCTGAATTAACTGCCGAAGGAATGGCATAAATTTCGCCAAAATGACACAATTTATTCAAAATGGCCGACTTCCTGTTCGGCTTCGGCCATGGAGCCAAGAGACTTTTCTTTTAGTTGCGACATGATACAGGTGTGTACCGATTTTCGTTCATGTACGTCAAACCGTATTATGGGGCTTGAGGCGCAAAGTTTTTTCTGTCTGAACCAACCAGATGAAGGGTGGCCGCGCTTTTTGGCGTCTAGCGTCGCCACGGTAACGCTTTTGAAAGAGAAAAGTAATGCGTGTAGTCGCAGGATGGAGACGCACATTTTGATGTATAACACACTTGGGTGCACGTTAAGGTTCGGGCTGAATTAACTTTCGAAGGAATGGCATAAATTTCGCCAAAATGACACAACTAATTCAAAATGGCAGACTTCCTGTTCGGTTTCGGGCATGACGCCAAGAGACTTTTCTTTCAGTTGCGCCATGATACAGGTGTGTACCGATTTTCGTGCGTGTACGACATACCGCATTCTGGGGCTTGAGGCACAAAGTTTTCCGGGGGGCGCTGTTGAGCCATTTTGGCACGCCCATTAATGCAAACCATTAAATATCAAATTTTTCGCCAGGCCTCACTTGCATGCAAAATTTGGTGACTTTTTGGGCACGTTTAGGGGGGCAAAAAGGCCCTCCTTTCGTCAGAAGAAAAAAGAAAGAAAAAAAAAAATTCCTACAGATACAATAGGGCCTTCGCACTGAAGGTGCTCGGGCCCTAATAATAATAATAATAAAAATTCCTGCAAATACAATAGGGCCTTCGCACTGAAGGTGCTCGGGCCCTAATAATAATAATAATAAAAATTCCTGCAAATACAATAGGGCCTTCGCTCTGAAGGTGCTCGGGCCCTAATAATAATAAAAATTCCTGCAAATACAATAGGGCCTTCGCACTGAAGGTGCTCGGGCCCTAATAATAAAAAAAATACAAATAATTCCTACAGATACAATAGGGCCTTCGCACTGAAGGTGCTCGGGCCCTAATTAAAGCTGCAAGCAGCGATGAACGGGCCCTCGCACTCACGTCCACCGCCCCCCATAAGCATATCAGAATGACACCACCCACGACTCTCTATGTCAAACCATTCAAAAGTTATAGCAGAAAAAAGGAACAACCAATCAGAAGAAGGGGCGGGGCTAATTCAGGCCAATGAAGGTCAAGGACTCAAAACCGAGTCCCATGACACCACCCACGACTCTTTATGTGAAACCATTCAAAAGTTATGGCAGAGAAAAGTATTCTAGGGGGCGCTGTTGAGCCGTTAGGCCACGCCCATTAATGCAAACCATTAAATATCAAATTTATCACCAGGCCTGGCTTGCATGCAAAATTTGGTGACTTTTGGAGAACTATCAAATATGGACCAATCAGATGAAGGGGACGAGCGCTTTTTCGCGTCTAGCGCCGCCACGGTAACACTTTTGAAAGAGAAAAGTAATGTGCGTCGTCGCAGGACAGAGACGAAAATTTTGATGTAAAAAAAAAAATTTCGGCATACAGCCGGTCTCGAACTCCGGACCTCCGGGACCATAGACCGTAATGCTCTGGTTGAGCTAAGACTCATCTATTACTTTTTCTTTGACTTACTGCCTTAGGAGAGACCAACATAGCATTATAATGTCTGGAACTTTTTTTCCTAATTTTTTAAATGTTTGTAAGGTATAAATATTAGTAAAACACTACTATTTTATTTATTACTCTTTCTGTAACCATTCACCGTGGTTCTAACCGGGCTGAGCACGGGACTATTTCTGACGTCACCACATTACAACAGCTGATCGGTCGGGGGGCGGGGCCGTCATCACCCTACTCGCCACTGATTGGTCGGGGGGCGGGGCCGTCATCACCCTACTCGCCAGTGATTGGACGGGGGGCGGGGCCGGCAGAAGTTTGAATCAGGAAGCGGGAGTCAAACCATTAAAAAGTTATAGCAGAAAAAAGGGACAACCAATCAGAAGAAGGGGCGGGGCTAATTAAGGTCAACGAAGCTTAAGGACTCATTACAGAGTCCCATGACACCACCCACAACTTCCTATGTCAATCCATTCAAAAGTTATGGCAGATAAAAGTATTCTAGGGGGCGCTGTTGAGCCGTTAGGCCACGCCCATTAATGCAAACCATGAAATATCAAATTTATCGCCAAGTCTGGCTTGCATGCAAAATTTTGTGACTTTTGGAGAACTATCAAATATGGACCAATCACATTAAGGGGGGGCGCGCCTTTTGGCGTCTAGCGTCGCCACGGTAACACTTTTGAAAGAGAAAAGTAATGCGTGTAGTCGCAGGAGGTAGACGCACATTTTGATGTATAACACACCTGGGTGCACGTTACGGTTCGGGCTGAATTAACTGCCGAAGGAATGGCATAAATTTCACCAAAATGACACAATTTATTCAAAATGGCCGACATCCTGTTCGTTTTCGGCCATGGCTCCAAGAGACTTTTCTTTAAGTTGTGCCATGATACAGGTGTGTAGCGATTTTCGTGCATGTACGTCAAACCGTATTGTGGGGCTTGAGGCACAAAGTTTTCTGGGGGGCGCTGTTGAGCCATTTTGCCACGCCCATTAATGCAAACCATGAAATATCAAATTTATCGCCAGGCCTGGCTTGCATGCAAAATTTGGTGCCTTTTGGGGAACTATCAAATATGGACCAATCAGATGAAGGGGGGGTGCGCTTGTTGGCTTCTAGCGTCGCCACGGTAACACTTTGGAAAGAGAAAAGTAATGCGTGTAGTCGCAGGATGGAGACGCACATTTTGATGTATAACACATCTGGGTTCACAATACGGTTCAGGCTGAATTAACTCTCGAAGGAATGGCATATATTGCTCCAAAATTACGCAATTAATTCAGAATGTTCAAAATGGCCGACTTCCTGTTCGGTTTCGGCCATGGCGCCAAGAGACTTTTCTTTTAGTTGCGACATGATACAGGAGTGTACCAATTTTCGTTCATGTACGTCAAACCGTATTATGGGGCTTGAGGCGCAAAGTTTTTTCTGTCTGAACCAACCAGATGAAGGGTGGGCGCGCTTTTTGGCGTCTAGCGTCGCCACGGTAACGCTTTTGAAAGAGAAAAGTAATGCGTGTAGTCGCAGGATGGAGACGCACATTTTGACCTATGACACACTTGGGGGCACGTTACGGTTCGGGCTGAATTAACTTTCGAAGGAATGGCATAAATTTCGCCAAAATGACACGATGAATTCAAAATGGCCGACTTCCTGTTCGGTTTCGGGCATGACGCCAAGAGACTTTTCTTTCAGTTGCGCCATGATACAGGTGTGTACCGATTTTCGTGCATGTATGTCAAACCGTATCATGGGGCTTGAGGCACAAAGTTTTCAAGGGGGCGCTGTTGAGCCATTTTGCCACGCCCATTAATGGAAACCATTAAATATCAAATTTTTCGCCAGGCCTGACTAGGGTGCAAAATTTGGTGACTTTTTGGGCATGTTAAGGGGGGCAAAAAGGCCTTCACTTTGTCAGGAAAATAATAATAATAATAATTAAAGCTGCAAGCAGCGATGAACGGGCCCTCGCACTCACGGCCACCGCCCCCATAAGCATATCAGAAAAGACACCACCCACAACTTCCTATGTAAAACCATTCAAAAGTTATAGCAGGAAATAGGGACAACCAATCAAAAGAAGGGGCGGGGCTAATTTTCACCAATTATGGTCAAGGACTCAATACCGAGTTCCATGACACCACCCACGACTCTTTATGTCAAACCATTCAAAAGTTATGGCAGAGAAAAGTTTTCCGGGGGGCTCTGTTGAGCCATTAGGCCACGCCCATTAATGCAAACCATGAAATATCAAATTTATCGCCAGGCCTGGCTTGCATGCAAAATTTGGTGACTTTTGGAGAACTATCATATATGGACCAATCAGATGAAGGGGGCACGCTTTTTGGCGTCTAGCATCACCACGGTAACACTTTTGAAAGAGAAAAGTAATGCGCGTAGTCGCAAGATGGAGACGCACCTTTTGAGGTATAACTCACCTGGGTGCATATTACGGTTCGGGCCGTATTAATTGCCGAAGGAATGGCATTAATTGCGCCAAAATTACACAATTAATTCAAAATGGCCGACTTCCTGTTCAATTTCGGCCATGGCGCCAAGAGACTTTTCTTTAAGTTGCGACATGATACAGGTGTGTACTGATTTTCGTTCATGTACGTCAAACCGTATTATGGGCCTTGAGGCACAAAGTTTTTTCCGTCTGAACCAATCAGATGAAGGGTGGGCGCACTTTTTTGGTGTCTAGCGTTGCCACGGTAACACTTTTGAAAGAGAAAAGTAATGTGCGTCGTTGCAGGACAGGGACGCACATTTTGATACAGAAAAAAAAAAATTGCTGACAAAAATATCTGGATAGTGCTGGAATCGAACTCTGGATATCTGACTCCAAAGACGGGAACGCTCTGGCTGAGCTAAGACTCAGCTACTTATTTCAATTTGACCTACTGGTATAGGATAGACCAACATATCGATATTTAGTGATGTAAGTCTCGAACTGTTTTTTTCTAATTTTTTTTAAATATTTGTAAGTTATAAATATTAGTAAAACCCTACTATTTTAATTATTACTTTTTCTGTAACCATTCTGCCAAGGTTTTAGCCGGGCTGAGCCGGGAATATTTCTGACGTCACCACATTACAGGGAGCTGATTGGTCGGGGGGCGGGGCCGTCACCACCCTACTCGCCACTGATTGGTCGGGGGGCGGGGCCGTCATCACCCTCCGCGCCACTGATTGGTCAGGGGGCGGGGCCGTCATCACCCTACTCGCCACTGATTGGTCGGGGGGCGGGGCCGTCATCACCCTACTCGCCACTGATTGGTCGGGGGGCGGGGCCGGCAGACGTTTGAATCAGGAAGCGGGAGTCAAACCATTAAAAAGTTATAGCAGAAAAAAGGGACAACCAATCAGAAGAAGGGGCGGGGCTAATTAAGGCCAACGAAGCCTAAGGACTCATTACAGAGTCCCATGACACCACCCACAACTCTCTATGTCAAACCATTCAAAAGTTATGGCAGAGAAAAGTATTCTAGGGGGCGCTGTTGAGCCGTTAGGCCACGCCCATTAATGCAAACCATGAAATATCAAATGTATCGCCAAGTCTGGCTTGCATGCAAAATTTGGTGACTTTTGGAGAACTATCAAATATGGACCAATCACATGAAGCCTTTTGGCGTCTAGCGTCGCCACGGTAACACTTTTGAAAGAGAAAAGTAATGCGTGGTGTCGCAGGATGTAGACGCACATTTTGATGTATAACACACCTGGGGGCACGTTACGGTTCAGGCTGAATTAACTGCCGTAGGAATGGCATAAATTTCGCCAAAATGACACAATGTATTCAAAATGGCCGACATCCTGTTCGGTTTCGGCCATGGCTCCAAGAGACTTTTCTTTAAGTTGTGCCATGATACAGGTGTGTAGCGATTTTCGTGCATGTACGTCAAACCGTATTGTGGGGCTTGAGGCACAAAGTTTTCCGGGGGGCGCTGTTGAGCCATTTTGCCACCCCCATTAATGCAAACCATGAAATATCAAATTTATCGCCAGGCCTGGCTTGCATGCCAAATTTGGTGCCTTTTGGGGAACTATCAAATATGGACCAATCAGATGAAGGGGGGGTGCGCTTGTTGGCGTCTAGCGTCGCCACGGTAACACTTTTGAAAGAGAAAAGTAATGCGTGTAGTCGCAGGATGGAGACGCACATTTTGATGTATAACACATCTGGGTTCACGATATGGTTCGGGCTGAATTAACTCTCGAAGGAATGGCATATATTGCTCCAAAATTACGCAATTAATTCAGAATGTTCAAAATGGCCGACTTCCTGTTCGGTTTCGGCCATGGCGCCAAGAGACTTTTCTTTTAGTTGCGACATGATACAGGTGTGTACCGATTTTCGTTCATGTACGTCAAACCGTATTATGGGGCTTGAGGCACAAAGTTTTTTCTGTCGAACCAATCAGATGAAGGGTGGGCGCGCTTTTTGGCGTCTAGCGTCGCCACGGTAACGCTTTTGAAAGAGAAAAGTAATGCGTGTTGTCGCAGGATGGAGACGCACATTTTGATGTATAACACACTTGGGGGCACGTTACGGTTCGGGCTGAATTAACTTTCGAAGGAATGGCATAAATTTCGCCAAAATGACACGACTAATTCAAAATGGCCGACATCCTGTTCGGTTTCGGGCATGACCCCAAGAGACTTTTGTTTAAGTTGTCCCATGATACAGGTGTGTACCGATTTTCGTGCATGTACGTCAAACCGTATCGTGGGGCTTGAGGCACAAAGTTTTCAAGGGGGCGCTGTTGAGCCATTTTGCCACGCCCATTAATGCAAACCTTTAAATATCAAATTTTTCGCCAGGCCTGACTAGGGTGCAAAATTTGGTGACTTTTTGGGCATGTTAAGGGGGGCAAAAAGGCCTTCACTTTGTCAGGAAAATAATAATAATAATAATTAAAGCTGCAAGCAGCAATGAACGGGCCCTCGCACTCACGGCCACCGCCCCCCATAAGTATCAGAAATGACACCACCCACGACTTCCTACGTCAAACCATTGAAAAGTTATAGCAGAAAAAAGGGACAACCAATCAGAAGAAGGGGCGGGGCTAATTAAGGCCAAAGAAGCTTATGGACTCATTACAGAGTCCCATGACACCACCCACGACTTCCTATGTCAAACCATTCAAAAGTTATAGCAGAAAAAAGGGACAACCAAAGAAAAGAAGGGGCGGGGCAAATTCAGGCCAATGAAGGTCAAGGACTCCATACAGAATCTTATGACACCACCCAGGACTCTCTATGTCAAACCATTCCAAAGTTATAGCAGAAGATCGGGACAACCAATCAGAAGAAGGGGCGGGGCTAATTAAGGCCAACGAAGCTTAAGAACTCATTACAGAGTCCCATGATACCACCCATGACTTCCTATGTCAAACCATTCGAAAGTTATAGCAGAAAAAAGGGACAACCAATCAGAAGAAGGGGCGGGGCTAATTAAGGCCAACGAAGCCTAAGGACTCATTACAGAGTCCCATGACACCACCCACAACTCTCTATGTCAAACCATTCAAAAGTTATGGCAGAGAAAAGTATTCTAGGGGGCGCTGTTGAGCCGTTAGGCCACGCCCATTAATGCAAACCATGAAATATCCAATTTATTGCCAGGCCTGCCTTGCATGCAAAATTTGGTGACTTTTGGGGAACTATCAAATATGGACCAATCAGATGAAGGGGGGCACGCTTTTTGGCGTCGAGTGTTGCCACGGTAACACTTTTGAATGAGAAAAGTAATGCGCGTCGTCGCAAGATGGAGACGTACATTTTGATGTTAAAAAAAACACACAAATTGCTGACAATAAACTTTGCATTGTGCTGGGATCGAACCCGCGATCTCTCACACGAAAGACGGCGACGTTACCCCTAAGCCACGGATCAGCTTGGCCGTTTTCTGACTGACTGATTAAGGAGAGACCAACATAGCGATATAATCTGAGTCCCGAATTGTTTTTTCGTAATTTTTAAGATATTTGTAAGATATAAATATTAGTAAAACCCCACTATTTGTGCTTTTGTGAATAGCATGTTCCAGTCTTTACTTCCTAGACACACACACTGCATGGAAGGGAGCGTTTGATTTATTGTTCACGTAACATTACTTTTATTTTTTCACAACCAAACCACGCACCCTATTTATGTCATTTGCACCGGGCAAGGACAAAAAATAAATGATTCCACCAAAATTCCAGAGATTTTTGTGGTTGGCTGACACATTACCAGCATATTTCAAATATGTCAAACCATTCAAAAGTTATAGTCAGAAAATATGGACAACCAATCAGAAGAAGGGGCGGGGCTAATTAAGGCCAACGAAGTTCAAGGACTCTTTACAGAGTCCCATGACACCACCCACGACTCTCTATGTTAAACCATTCCAAAGTTATAGCAGAAAATCGGGACAACCAATCAGAAGAAGGGGCGGGGCTAATTAAGGCCAACGAAGCTTAAGGACTCATTACAGAGTCCCATGACACCACCCACAACTCTCTATGTCAAACCATTCAAAAGTTATGGCAAAGAAAAGTTTTCTAGGGGGCGCTGTTGAGCCGTTAGGCCACGCCCATTAATGCAAACCATGAAATATCACATTTATCGCCAAGTCTGGCTTGCATGCAAAATTTGGTGACTTTTGGAGAACTATCAAATATGGACCAATCACATGAAGGGGGGGCGCGCCTTTTGGCGTCTAGCGTCGCCACGGTAACACTTTTGAAAGAGAAAAGTAATGCGTGGTGTCGCAGGATGTAGACGCACATTTTGATGTATAACACACCTGGGTGCACGTTACGGTTCGGGCTGAATTAACTGCCGAAGGAATGGCATAAATTTCGCCAAAATGACACAATTTATTCAAAATGGCCGACGTCCTGTTCGGTTTCGGCCATGGCTCCAAGAGACTTTTCTTTAAGTTGTGCCATGATACAGGTGTGTAGCGATTTTCGTGCATGTACGTCAAACCGTATTGTGGGGCTTGAGGCACAAAGTTTTCCGGGGGGCGCTGTTGAGCCATTTTGCCACGCCCATTAATGCAAACCATGAAATATCAAATTTATCGCCAGGCCTGGCTTGCATGCCAAATTTGGTGCCTTTTGGGGAACTATCAAATATGGACCAATCAGATGAAGGGGGGGTGCGCTTGTTGGCGTCTAGCGCCGCCACGGTAACACTTTTGAAAGAGAAAAGTAATGCGTGTAGTCGCAGGATGGAGACGCACATTTTGATGTATAACACATCTGGGTTCACGATACGGTTCGGGCTGAATTAACTCTCGAAGGAATGGCATATATTGCTCCAAAATTACGCGATTAATTCAGAATGTTCAAAATGGCCGACTTCCTGTTCGGTTTAGGCCATGGCGCCAAGAGACTTTTCTTTTAGTTGCAACATGATACAGGTGTGTACCGATTTCCGTTCATGTACGTCAAACCGTATTATGGGGCTTGAGGCGCAAAGTTTTTTCTGTCAGAACCAAACAGATGAAGGGTGGGCGCGCTTTTTGGCGTCTAGCGTCGCCACGGTAACGCTTTCGAAAGAGAAAAGTAATGCGTGTGGTCGCAGGATGGAGACGCACATTTTGATGTATAACACATCTGGGTGCACGTTACGGTTCGGGCTGAATTAACTTTCGAAGGAATGGCATAAATTGCGCCAAAGTGACACGATTAATTCAAAATGGCCGACTTCCTGTTCGGTTTCGGGCATGATCCCAAGAGACTTTTCTTTAAGTTGTCCCATGATACAGGTGTGTACCGATTTTCGTGCATGTACGTCAAACCGTATCGTGGGGCTTGAGGCACAAAGTTTTCAAGGGGGCGCTGTTGAGCCATTTTGCCACACCCATTAATGCAAACCATTAAATATCAAATTTTTCGCCAGGCCTGACCTGGGTGCAAAATTTGGTGACTTTTTGGGCATGTTAAGGGGGGCAAAAAGGCCATCACTTTGTCAGGAAAATAATAATAATAATAATAATTAAAGCTGCAAGCAGCGATGAACGGGCCCTCGCACTCACTGCCACCGCCCCCATAAGCATATCAGAAATGACACCATCCACGACTTCCTATGTCAAACCATTCAAAAGATATAGCAGAAAAAAGGGACAACCAATCAGAAGAAGGGGCGGGGCTAATTCAGGCCAATGAAGGTCAAGGACTCCATACAGAATCTGATGACACCACCCACGACTCTCTATGTCAAACCATTCAAAAGTTATAGCAGAAAATCGGGACGACCAATCAGAAGAAGGGGCGGGGCTAATTTTCACCAATTATGGTCAAGGACTCAATACCGAGTCCCATGACACCACCCACGACTCTTTATGTCAAACCATTCAAAAGTTATGGCAGAGAAAAGTATTCTAGGGGGCGCTGTTGAGCCGTTAGGCCACGCCCATTAATGCAAACCATGAAATATCAAATGTATCGCCAGGCCTGGCTTGCATGCAAAATTTGGTGACTTTTGGAGAACTATCAAATATGGACCAATCAGATGAATGGGACGAGCGCTTTTTCGTGTCTAGCGTCGCCACGGTAACACTTTTGAAAGAGAGAAGTAATGTGCGTCGTCACAGGACAGAGACGAACATTTTGATGTAAAAAAAACACAAAAATTGCTGACAAAAGTTTCGGGCATATTGCCAGGCTTGAACTCCCAACCTCTGGCACCAAAGACCGCAATAATCTGGCTGAGCTAAGTCTCAGCTATTCCTTTCATTTGACCTACTGGCTTAGGACAGACAAACATAGCGATAAAATGTCTGGAACTTTTTTTTCCTAATTTTTTTAATATTTGTAAGTTATAAATATTAGTAAAACCCTACTATTTTAATTATTACTTTTTCTGTAACCATTCTGCCAAGGTTGTAACCGGGCTGAGCCGGGAATATTTCTGAGGTCACCACATTACAGGGAACTGATTGGTCGGGGGGCGGGGCCGTCATCACCCTACTCGCCACTGATTGGTCGGGGGGCGGGGCCGTCATCACCATACTCGCCACTGATTGGTCGGGGGGCGGGGCCGGCAGATGTTTGAATCAGGAAGCGGGACTCTCTATGTCAAACCATTCCAAAGTTATAGCAGAAAATTGGGACAACCAATCAGAATAAGGGGCGGGGCTAATTAAGGCCAACGAAGCTTAAGAACTCATTACAGAGTCCCATGACACCACCCACGACTCTCTATGTTAAACCATTCAAAAGTTATGGCAGAAAAAAGGGACAACCAATCAGAAGAAGAGGCGGGGCTAATTCTGGCCAATGAAGGTCAAGGACTCCATAAAGAATCTGATGACACCACCCAGGACTCTCTATGTCAAACCATTCCAATGTTATAGCAGAAAATCGGGACAACCAATCAGAAGAAGGGGCGGGGCTAATTAAGGCCAACGAAGCTTAAGGACTCATTACAGAGTCCCATGACACCACCCACAACTCTCTATGTCAAACCATTCAAAAGTTATGGCAGAGAAAAGTATTCTAGGGGGCGCTGTTGAACCGTTAGCCACGCCCATTAATTGCAAACCATGAAATATCAAATGTATCGCCAGGCCTGGCTTGCATGCAAAATTTGGTGACTTTTGGAGAACTATCAAATATGGACCAATCACATGAAGGGGGGGCGCGCCTTTTGGCGTCTAGCGTCGCCACGGTAACGCTTTTGAAAGAGAAAAGTAATGCGTGGTGTCGCAGGATGGAGACGCACATTTTGATGTATAACACACCTGGGTGCACGTTACGGTTCGGGCTGAATTAACTGCCGAAGGAATGGCATAAATTTCGCCAAAATGACACAATTTATTCAAAATGGCCGACGTCCTGTTCGGTTTCGGCCATGGCTCCAAGAGACTTTTCTTTAAGTTGTGCCATGATACAGGTGTGTAGCGATTTTCGTGCATGTACGTCAAACCGTATTGTGGGGCTTGAGGCACAAAGTTTTCCGGGGGGCGCTGTTGAGCCATTTTGCCACGCCCATTAATGCAAACCATGAAATATCAAATTTATCGCCAGGCCTGGCTTGCATGCCAAATTTGGTGCCTTTTGGGGAACTATCAAATATGGACAAATCAGATGAAGGGGGGGTGCGTTTGTTGGCGTCTAGCGTCGCCACGGTAACACTTTTGAAAGAGAAAAGTAATGCGTGTAGTCGCAGGATGGAGACGCACATTTTGATGTATAACACATCTGGGTTCACGATACGGTTCGGGCTGAATTAACTCTCGAAGGAATGGCATATATTGCTCCAAAATTACGCGATTAATTCAGAATGTTCAAAATGGCCGACTTCCTGTTCGGTTTAGGCCATGGCGCCAAGAGACTTTTCTTTAAGTTGTGACATGATACAGGTGTGTACCGATTTTCCTTCATGTACGTCACACCGTATTATGGGGCTTGAGGCACAAAGTTTTTTCTGTCAAACCAATCAGATGAAGGGTGGGCGCGCTTTTTGGCGTCTAGCGTCGCCACGGTAACGCTTTTGAAAGAGAAAAGTAATGCGTGTTGTCGCAGGATGGAGACGCACATTTTGATGTATAACACACCTGGGTGCACGTTACGGTTCGGGCTGAATTAACTTTCGAAAGAATGGCATAAATTTCGCCAAAATGACACGACTAATTCAAAATGGCCGACTTCCTGTTTGGTTTCGGGCATGACGCCAAGAGACTTTTCTTTCAGTTGCGCCATGATACAGGTGTGTACCGATTTTCGTGCATGTACGTCAAACCGTATCGTGGGGCTTGAGGCACAAAGTTTTCTAGGTGGCGCTGTTGAGCCATTTTGCCACGCCCATTAATGCAAACCATTAAATATCAAATTTTTCGCCAGGCCTGACTTGGGTGCAAAATTTGGTGACTTTTTGGGCATGTTAAGGGGGGCAAAAAGGCCATCACTTTGTCAGGAAAATAATAATAATAATTAAAGCTGCAAGCAGCAATGAACGGGCCCTCGCACTCACGTCAACCGCCCCCCATAAGCATATCAGAAATGACACCACCCACGACTTCCTATGTCAAACCCTTCAAAAGTTATAGCAGAAAAAAGGGACGACCAGTCAGAAGAAGGGGCGGGGCTAATTCAGGGCAAAGAAGATCAAGGACTCATTACAGAGTCCCATGACACCACCCACGACTCTCTATGTCAAAACATTCAAAAGTTATAGCAGAAAATAGGGACAACCAATCAGAAAAAGGGACTGGGCTAATTGTCACCAATTATGGTCAAGGACTCAATGCCGAGTCCCATGACACCACCCACGACTCTCTATGTCAAACCTTTCAAAAGTTATGGCAGAAAAAAGTATTCTAGGGGGCGCTGTTGAGCCGTGAGGACACGCCCATTAATGCAAACCATGAAGAAAAAAAATCAGATCACTCAAATGAACGACGATCATACAGTACAGCTGTATCTCATGGTCCAGAATGTATGATATTATATTAATCTATTATACCATATAATATTACATGTTGTTATTTCATATTAGCGTACCCAGTAATATAGCATATTGTATTATTGCATTGTATGTTGCTTCATTTCATATATTTTTGACTGTATTATATTGTAAAATTATATATCATACGATTGCATTATTATATAATTTCAATTTATAACACTAATATACAATTCCTCACACACACACTCCTTCCAAATGTTTCTTTTTTTTCTCCATTATGACAATTGTATGCTGTCATCCGTTATGTTTTTTGTTTTTAAGCTTGTTATGTCTGTTATTCAAATATATTAATACATTCATTAATATGCTATACTGTATTTTGTATATTGTGTGTGTGTGTGTGTGTGTGTGTATATATATATATATATATATATATATATATATATATATATATATATATATATATATATATATATATATATATATATATATATATATGTGTGTGTGTGTGTGTGTATACATGAAGTGTGACTACCTGCAGAACGTATTTTAGCATGAAAGCTTGCATATTTAACGTGCATCAAGCATCCTGTATCATAGCTACATGTCTGCCGTTTGTAACAAAGCAAACCGCGTGAAAATCGGTTGAAAATCAAGTGAGTTATAGTTATTTTACTTATGCAGACACCTCCTTCCACAATAGAAGTGAACGCTCTAGAGTTAAAGCGATACCGATCCAAGATGGCGGCCACGCCCGACGTTCTCAGGCAGTCAATGCGGCGCCTAGACCAAGATGGCGGCCGCGCTGAACATCAGCCCCTCCCCCCGCGGGAGCTGCGCGCGCAAACTCCACTCAAATTCAAAAGTTATGGCAGAAAATCGGGACAACCAATCAGAAGAAGGGGAAAGAGAAAAGTAATGTGCGTCGTCGCCAATAATCTGGCTGAGCTAAGTCTCAGCTATTCCTTTTATTTGACCTACTGGCTTAGGACAGACCAACATAGCGATAAAATGGCTGGAACTTTTTTTTCCTAATTTCTTAAATATTTGTAAGTTATAAATATTAGTAAAACCCTACTATTTAAATTATTACTTTTTCTGTAACCATTCTGCCAAGGTTGTAACCGGGCTGAGCCGGGAATATTTCTGAAGTCACCACATTACAGGGAGCTGATTGGTCGGGGGGCGGGGCCGTCATCACCCTACTCGCCACTGATTGGTCGGGGGGCGGGGCCGTCATCACCCTACTCGCCACTGATTGGTCGGGGGGCGGGGCCGCCATCACCCTACTCGCCACTGATTGGTCAGGGGGCGGGGCCGGCAGACGTTTGAATCAGGAAGCGGGAGTCAGCGCGAGAGCGACTGGCGGCTCGCAGCAATTTTATTATAAAAAAAGGACAACCAATCAGAAGAAGGGGCGGGGCTAATTCAGGCCAATGAAGGTCAAGGACTCCATAAAGAATCTGATGACACCACCCACGACTCTCTATGTCAAACCATTCAAAAGTTATAGCAGAAAATCGGGACAACCAATCAGAAGAAGGGGCGGGGCTAATTAAGGCCAACGAAGCTTAAGGACTCATTACAGAGTCCCATGACACCACCCACGACTCTCTATGTGAAACCATTTAAAAGTTATGGCAGAGAAAAGTATTCTAGGGGGCGCTGTTGAGCCGTTAGGCCACGCCCATTAATGCAAACCATGAAATATCACATTTATCGCCAGGCCTGGCTTGCATGCAAATTTTGGTGACTTTTGGAGAACTATCAAATATAGACCAATCAGATGAAGGGTGGGTGCGCTTTTTCGCGTCTAGCGTCGCCACGGTAACACTTTTGAAAGAGAAAAGTAATGCGTGGTGTCGCACGATGGAGACGCACATTTTGGTGTATAACACACCTGGGTGCACGTTACGGTTCGGGCTGAATTAACTGCCGAAGGAATGGCATAAATTGCGCCAAAATTACACAATTAATTCAAAATGGCTGACTTCCTGTTCGGTTTCGGCCATGGCTCCAAGAGACTTTTCTTTAAGTTGCGACATGATACAGGTGTGTACCGATTTTCGTGCATGTACGTCAAACCGTATTGTGGTGCTTGAGGCACAAAGTTTTCCGGGGGGCGCTGTTGAGCCATTTTGCCACGCCCATTAATGCAAACCATGAAATATCAAATTTATCGCCAGGCCTGGCTTGCATGCCAAATTTGGTGCCTTTTGGGGAACTATCAAATATGGACCAATCAGATGAAGGGGGGGTGCGCTTGTTGGCGTCTAGCGTCGCCACGGTAACACTTTCGAAAGAGAAAAGTAATGCGTGTAGTCGCAGGATGGAGACGCACATTTTGATGTATAACACATCTGGGTTCACGATACGGTTCGGGCTGAATTAACTCTCGAAGGAATGGCATATATTGCTCCAAAATTACGCAATTAATTCAGAATGTTCAAAATGGCCGACTTCCTGTTCGGTTTCGGCCATGGCGCCAAGAGACTTTTCTTTTAGTTGCGACATAATACAGGAGTGTACCGATTTTCGTTCATGTACGTCAAACCGTATTATGGGGCTTGAGGCACAAAGTTTTTTCTGTCGAACCAATCAGATGAAGGGTGGGCGCGCTTTTTGGCGTCTAGCGCCGCCACGGTAACGCTTTTGAAAGAGAAAAGTAATGCGTGTTGTCGCAGGATGGAGACGCACATTTTGATGTATAACACACTTGGGGGCACGTTACGGTTCGGGCTGAATTAACTTTCGAAGGAATGGCATAAATTTCGCCAAAATGACACGACTAATTCAAAATGGCTGACTTCCTGTTCGGTTTCGGGCATGACGCCAAGAGACTTTTCTTTCAGTTGCGCCATGATACAGGTGTGTACCGATTTTCGTGCATGTACGTCAAACCGTATCGTGGGGCTTGAGGCACAAAGTTTTCAAGGGGGCGCTGTTGAGCCATTTTGCCACTCCCATTAATGCAAACCATTAAATATCAAATTTTTCGCCAGGCCTGACTAGGGTGCAAAATTTGGTGACTTTTTGGGCATGTTAAGGGGGGCAAAAAGGCCTTCACTTTGTCAGGAAAATAATAATAATAATAATTAAAGCTGCAAGCAGCGATGAACGGGCCCTCGCACTCACGTCCACCGCCCCCCATAAGCATATCAGAAATGACACCACCCACGACTCTCTATGTCAAACCATTCAAAAGTTATAGCAGAAAAAAGGAACAACCAATCAGAAGAAGGGGCGGGGCTAATTTAGGCCAATGAAGGTCAAGGACTCCATACAGAGTCTGATGACACCACCCACGACTCTCTATGTCAAACCATTCAAAAGTTATGGCAGAAAATCGGGACAACCAATCAGAAGAAGGGGCGGGGCTAATTCAGGCCAATGAAGGTCAAGGACTCAATACCGAGTCCCATGACACCACCCACGACTCTTTATGTCAAACCATTCAAAAGTTATGGCAGAGAAAAGTATTCTAGGGGGCGCTGTTGAGCCGTTAGGCCACGCCCATTAATGCAAACCATGAAATATCAAATGTATCGCCAGGCCTGGCTTGCATGCAAAATTTGGTGACTTTTGGAGAACTATCAAATATGGACCAATCAGATGAATGGGACGAGCGCTTTTTTGTGTCTAGCGTCGCCACGGTAACACTTTTGAAAGAGAGAAGTAATGTGCGTCGTCACAGGACAGAGACGAACATTTTGATGTAAAAAAAACACAAAAATTGCTGACAAAAGTTTCGGGCATATTGCCAGGCTTGAACTCCCAACCTCTGGCACCAAAGACCGCAATAATCTGGCTGAGCTAAGTCTCAGCTATTCCTTTCATTTGACCTACTGGCTTAGGACAGACAAACATAGCGATAAAATGTCTGGAACTTTTTTTTCCTAATTTTTTTAATATTTGTAAGTTATAAATATTAGTAAAACCCTACTATTTTAATTATTACTTTTTCTGTAACCATTCTGCCAAGGTTGTAACCGGGCTGAGCCGGGAATATTTCTGAGGTCACCACATTACAGGGAACTGATTGGTCGGGGGGCGGGGCCGTCATCACCCTACTCGCCACTGATTGGTCGGGGGGCGGGGCCGTCATCACCATACTCGCCACTGATTGGTCGGGGGGCGGGGCCGTCATCACCCTACTCGCCACTGATTGGTCGGGGGGCGGGGCCGGCAGATGTTTGAATCAGGAAGCGGGACTCTCTATGTCAAACCATTCCAAAGTTATAGCAGAAAATTGGGACAACCAATCAGAATAAGGGGCGGGGCTAATTAAGGCCAACGAAGCTTAAGAACTCATTACAGAGTCCCATGACACCACCCACGACTCTCTATGTTAAACCATTCAAAAGTTATGGCAGAAAAAAGGGACAACCAATCAGAAGAAGAGGCGGGGCTAATTCTGGCCAATGAAGGTCAAGGACTCCATAAAGAATCTGATGACACCACCCAGGACTCTCTATGTCAAACCATTCCAATGTTATAGCAGAAAATCGGGCCAACCAATCAGAAGAAGGGGCGGGGCTAATTAAGGCCAACGAAGCTTAAGGACTCATTACAGAGTCCCATGACACCACCCACAACTCTCTATGTCAAACCATTCAAAAGTTATGGCAGAGAAAAGTATTCTAGGGGGCGCTGTTGAGCCGTTAGGCCACGCCCATTAATTGCAAACCATGAAATATCAAATGTATCGCCAGGCCTGGCTTGCATGCAAAATTTGGTGACTTTTGGAGAACTATCAAATATGGACCAATCACATGAAGGGGGGGCGCGCCTTTTGGCGTCTAGCGTCGCCACGGTAACGCTTTTGAAAGAGAAAAGTAATGCGTGGTGTCGCAGGATGGAGACGCACATTTTGATGTATAACACACCTGGGTGCACGTTACGGTTCGGGCTGAATTAACTGCCGAAGGAATGGCATAAATTTCGCCAAAATGACACAATTTATTCAAAATGGCCGACGTCCTGTTCGGTTTCGGCCATGGCTCCAAGAGACTTTTCTTTAAGTTGTGCCATGATACAGGTGTGTAGCGATTTTCGTGCATGTACGTCAAACCGTATTGTGGGGCTTGAGGCACAAAGTTTTCCGGGGGGCGCTGTTGAGCCATTTTGCCACGCCCATTAATGCAAACCATGAAATATCAAATTTATCGCCAGGCCTGGCTTGCATGCCAAATTTGGTGCCTTTTGGGGAACTATCAAATATGGACAAATCAGATGAAGGGGGGGTGCGCTTGTTGGCGTCTAGCGTCGCCACGGTAACACTTTTGAAAGAGAAAAGTAATGCGTGTAGTCGCAGGATGGAGACGCACATTTTGATGTATAACACATCTGGGTTCACGATACGGTTCGGGCTGAATTAACTCTCGAAGGAATGGCATATATTGCTCCAAAATTACGCGATTAATTCAGAATGTTCAAAATGGCCGACTTCCTGTTCGGTTTAGGCCATGGCGCCAAGAGACTTTTCTTTAAGTTGTGACATGATACAGGTGTGTACCGATTTTCGTTCATGTACGTCAAACCGTATTATGGGGCTTGAGGCACAAAGTTTTTTCTGTCAAACCAATCAGATGAAGGGTGGGCGCGCTTTTTGGCGTCTAGCGTCGTCACGGTAACGCTTTTGAAAGAGAAAAGTAATGCGTGTTGTCGCAGGATGGAGACGCACATTTTGATGTATAACACACCTGGGTGCACGTTACGGTTCGGGCTGAATTAACTTTCGAAAGAATGGCATAAATTTCGCCAAAATGACACGACTAATTCAAAATGGCCGACTTCCTGTTTGGTTTCGGGCATGACGCCAAGAGACTTTTCTTTCAGTTGCGCCATGATACAGGTGTGTACCGATTTTCGTGCATGTACGTCAAACCGTATCGTGGGGCTTGAGGCACAAAGTTTTCTAGGTGGCGCTGTTGAGCCATTTTGCCACGCCCATTAATGCAAACCATTAAATATCAAATTTTTCGCCAGGCCTGACTTGGGTGCAAAATTTGGTGACTTTTTGGGCATGTTAAGGGGGGCAAAAAGGCCATCACTTTGTCAGGAAAATAATAATAATAATAATTAAAGCTGCAAGCAGCAATGAACGGGCCCTTGCACTCATGGCCACCGCCCCCCATAAGTATCAGAAATGACACCACCCACGACTTCCTACGTCAAACCATTGAAAAGTTATAGCAGAAAAAAGGGACAACCAATCAGAAGAAGGGGCGGGGCTAATTAAGGCCAACGAAGCTTATGGACTCATTACAGAGTCCCATGACACCACCCACGACTTCCTATGTCAAACCATTCAAAAGTTATAGCAGAAAAAAGGGACAACCAAAGACAAGAAGGGGCGGGGCTAATTCAGGCCAATGAAGGTCAAGGACTCCATACAGAATCTTATGACACCACCCAGGACTCTCTATGTCAAACCATTCCAAAGTTATAGCAGAAAATCGGGACAACCAATCAGAAGAAGGGGCGGGGCTAATTAAGGCCAACGAAGCTTAAGAACTCATTACAGAGTCCCATGATACCACCCATGACTTCCTATGTCAAACCATTCGAAAGTTATAGCAGAAAAAAGGGACAACCAATCAGAAGAAGGGGCGGGGCTAATTAAGGCCAACGAAGCCTAAGGACTCATTACAGAGTCCCATGACACCACCCACAACTCTCTATGTCAAACCATTCAAAAGTTATGGCAGAGAAAAGTATTCTAGGGGGCGCTGTTGAGCCGTTAGGCCACGCCCATTAATGCAAACCATGAAATATCCAATTTATTGCCAGGCCTGCCTTGCATGCAAAATTTGGTGACTTTTGGGGAACTATCAAATATGGACCAATCAGATGAAGGGGGGCACGCTTTTTGGCGTCGAGTGTTGCCACGATAACACTTTTGAATGAGAAAAGTAATGCGCGTCGTCGCAAGATGGAGACGTACATTTTGATGTTAAAAAAAACACACAAATTGCTGACAATAAACTTTGCATTGTGCTGGGATCGAACCCGCGATCTCTCACACGAAAGACGGCGACGTTACCCCTAAGCCACGGATCAGCTTGGCCGTTTTCTGACTGACTGATTAAGGAGAGACCAACATAGCGATATAATCTGAGTCCCGAATTGTTTTTTCGTAATTTTTAAGATATTTGTAAGATATAAATATTAGTAAAACCCCACTATTTGTGCTTTTGTGAATAGCATGTTCCAGTCTTTACTTCCTAGACACACACACTGCATGGAAGGGAGCGTTTGATTTATTGTTCACGTAACATTACTTTTATTTTTTCACAACCAAACCACGCACCATATTTATGTCATTTGCACCGGGCAAGGACAAAAAATAAATGATTCCACCAAAATTCCAGAGATTTTTGTGGTTGGCTGACACATTACCAGCATATTTCAAATATGTCAAACCATTCAAAAGTTATAGTCAGAAAATATGGACAACCAATCAGAAGAAGGGGCGGGGCTAATTAAGGCCAACGAAGTTCAAGGACTCTTTACAGAGTCCCATGACACCACCCACGACTCTCTATGTTAAACCATTCCAAAGTTATAGCAGAAAATCGGGACAACCAATCAGAAGAAGGGGCGGGGCTAATTAAGGCCAACGAAGCTTAAGGACTCATTACAGAGTCCCATGACACCACCCACAACTCTCTATGTCAAACCATTCAAAAGTTATGGCAGAGAAAAGTTTTCTAGGGGGCGCTGTTGAGCCGTTAGGCCACGCCCATTAATGCAAACCATGAAATATCACATTTATCGCCAAGTCTGGCTTGCATGCAAAATTTGGTGACTTTTGGAGAACTATCAAATATGGACCATCACATGAAGGGGGGGCGCGCCTTTTGGCGTCTAGCGTCGCCACGGTAACACTTTTGAAAGAGAAAAGTAATGCGTGGTGTCGCAGGATGTAGACGCACATTTTGATGTATAACACACCTGGGTGCATGTTACGGTTCGGGCTGAATTAACTGCCGAAGGAATGGCATAAATTTCGCCAAAATGACACAATTTATTCAAAATGGCCGACGTCCTGTTCGGTTTCGGCCATGGCTCCAAGAGACTTTTCTTTAAGTTGTGCCATGATACAGGTGTGTAGCGATTTTCGTGCATGTACGTCAAACCGTATTGTGGGGCTTGAGGCACAAAGTTTTCCGGGGGGCGCTGTTGAGCCATTTTGCCACGCCCATTAATGCAAACCATGAAATATCAAATTTATCGCCAGGCCTGGCTTGCATGCCAAATTTGGTGCCTTTTGGGGAACTATCAAATATGGACCAATCAGATGAAGGGGGGGTGCGCTTGTTGGCGTCTAGCGTCGCCACGGTAACACTTTTGAAAGAGAAAAGTAATGCGTGTAGTCGCAGGATGGAGACGCACATTTTGATGTATAACACATCTGGGTTCACGATACGGTTCGGGCTGAATTAACTCTCGAAGGAATGGCATATATTGCTCCAAAATTACGCGATTAATTCAGAATGTTCAAAATGGCCGACTTCCTGTTCGGTTTAGGCCATGGCGCCAAGAGACTTTTCTTTTAGTTGCAACATGATACAGGTGTGTACCGATTTCCGTTCATGTACGTCAAACCGTATTATGGGGCTTGAGGCGCAAAGTTTTTTCTGTCAGAACCAATCAGATGAAGGGTGGGCGCGCTTTTTGGCGTCTAGCGTCGCCACGGTAACGCTTTCGAAAGAGAAAAGTAATGCGTGTGGTCGCAGGATGGAGACGCACATTTTGATGTATAACACACCTGGGTGCACGTTACGGTTCGGGCTGAATTAACTTTCGAAGGAATGGCATAAATTGCGCCAAAGTGACACGATTAATTCAAAATGGCCGACTTCCTGTTCGGTTTCGGGCATGATCCCAAGAGACTTTTCTTTAAGTTGTCCCATGATACAGGTGTGTACCGATTTTCGTGCATGTACGTCAAACCGTATCGTGGGGCTTGAGGCACAAAGTTTTCAAGGGGGCGCTGTTGAGCCATTTTGCCACACCCATTAATGCAAACCATTAAATATCAAATTTTTCGCCAGGCCTGACCTGGGTGCAAAATTTGGTGACTTTTTGGGCATGTTAAGGGGGGCAAAAAGGCCATCACTTTGTCAGGAAAATAATAATAATAATAATAATAATAATTAAAGCTGCAAGCAGCGATGAACGGGCCCTCGCACTCACAGCCACCGCCCCCCATAAGCATATCAGACATGACACCACCCACGACTTCCTATGTCAAACCATTCAAAAGTTATAGCAGAAAAAAGGGACAACCAATCAGAAGAAGGGGCGGGGCTAATTCAAGCCAATGAAGGTCAAGGACTCCATACAGAGTCTGATGACACCACCCACGACTCTCTAGGTCAAACCATTCAAAAGTTATAGCAGGAAATAGGGACAACCAATCAAAAGAAGGGGTGGGGCTAATTTTCACTAATTATGGTCAAGGACTCAATACCGAGTCCCATGACACCACCCACGACTCTTTATGTCATACCATTCAAAAGTTATGGCAGAGAAAAGTTTTCCAGGTGGCGCTGTTGAGCCATTTTGCCACGCCCATTAATGCAAACCATGAAATATCAAATTTATTGCCAGGCCTGGCTTGCATGCAAAATTTGATGACTTTTGGAGAACTATCAAATATGGACCAATCAGATGAAGGGGGGCGCGCTTTTTGGCGTCTAGCGTCGCCACGGTAACACTTTTGAAAGAGAAAAGTAATGCGTGTAGTCGCTGGGTGGAGACGCACATTTTGATGTATAACACACCTGGGTGCACGTTACGGTTTGGGCGGTATTAATTGCCGAAGGAATGGCATAAATTGCGCCAAAATTACACAATTAATTCAAAATGGCCGACATCCTGTTCGGTTTCGGCCATGGCGCCAAGAGACTTTTCTTTAAGTTGCGACATGATACAGGTGTGTACCGATTTTCGTGCATGTACGTCAAACCGTATTGTGGGGCTTGAGGCACAAAGTTTTCCGGGGGGCACTGTTGAGCCATTTTGCCACGCCCATTAATGCAAACCATTAAATATCAAATTTATCGCCAGGCCTGGCTTGCATGCCAAATTTGGTGCCTTTTGGGGAACTATCAAATATGGACCAATCAGATGAAAGGGGGGCGCGCTTTTTGGCGTCTAGCGTCGCCACGGTAACACTTTTGAAAGAGAAAAGTAATGCGCGTAGTCGCAGGATGGAGACGCATATTTTGATGTATAACACACCTGGGTGCACGTTACGGTTCGGGCCGTATTAATTCTCGAAGGAATGGCATATATTGCTCCAAAATTACGTGATTAATTCAGAATGTTCAAAATGGCCGACTTCCTGTTCGGTTTCGGCCATGGCGCCAAGAGACTTTTCTTTAAGTTGCGACATGATACAGGTGTGTACCGATTTTCGTTCATGTACGTCAAACCGTATTATGGGGCTTGAGGCGCAAAGTTTTTTCTGTCTGAACGAATCAGATGAAGGGTGGGCGCGCTTTTTGGCGTCTAGCGTCGCCACGGTAACGCTTTTGAAAGAGAAAAGTAATGCGTGTTGTCGCAGGATGGAGACGCACATTTTGATGTATAACACACTTGGGGGCACGTTACGGTTCGGGCCGTATTAACTGCCGAAGGAATGGCATAAATTGCGCCAAAGTGACACGATTAATTCAAAATGGCCGACTTCCTGTTCGGTTTCGGCCATGTCGCCAAGAGACTTTTCTTTAAGTTGTGTACTGATACAGGTGTGTAGCGATTTTCGTGCATGTACGTCAAACCGTATTGTGGGGCTTGAGGCACAAAGTTTTCCGGGGGGCGCTGTTGAGCCATTTTGGCACGCCCATTAATGTAAACCATTAAATATCAAATTTTTCGCCAGGCCTGACTTGCATGCAAAATTTGGTGACTTTTTGGGCACGTTTAGGGGGGCAAAAAGGCCCTCCTTTCGTCAGAAGAAAGAAAGAAAGAAAGAAAGAAAGAAAGAAAGAAAGAAAAATTCCTACAGATACAATAGGGCCTTCGCACTGAAGGTGCTCGGGCCCTAATAAAAATTCCTGCAAATACAATAGGGCCTTCGCACTGCAAGTGCTCGGGCCCTAATAATAATAATAATAAAAATTCCTGCAAATACAATAGGGCCTTCGCACTGAAGGTGCTCGGGCCCTAATAATAATAATAATAATAAAAATTCCTGCAAATACAATAGGGCCTTCGCACTGAAGGTGCTCGGGCCCTAACTAGAAAATTTCTGGAAATTTTGATATGGGCATGCCCTACCGCCCATTCGTCCCCTCTTGCTGCTTTGGTTTGGGGCTGCAGTGGTTGTGTTTAGGGTGGTTCTATGTCAGTTTGAGGTGTTTTTACGCTTGTATTTCATTCATTCCTGTGCTCCCAATAGTTATTAATGGGGCGTGCTTTTTGGCATCTAGCGTTGCCACGGTAACGCTTTTGACTGAGAATAGTAATGCCCATCGAGGCAAGATGGAGACGCATCTAGCGATGTATGCCGTGCTTGGGTGCATGTTCCGGTTCAGGCTATGTTAACGGATAGGTTTTTTTTTTCACCGTGGTACAAAACCCCATCCGAATGAATGGGGCCATTTGGCCTGGATTTTGACATAAAATTTCCTTAAATCCCAGCTTCATGAAATTTGAGTATGTTGAAGTCCACAGCGTGCCGAGTCAGGGGACATTTGTACGATGTCTCTACGATAACCTGTTGCCTAGCAACAAGCGTCCAAATTCAAACAGAAATAAAAAAGAAAATGAAAGGCCAATATCGCAAAAACTGTAATAATTAGCATAATGAGGTTGTAGGGTCTGTTAGTGCCAATCGGGCCGAGTGTTTGAAAGTTTCAACGATGTCTCTACGATAAAGTCCGGCCGAGCAATAAGCGTCCGAATTTTTGCCTTTTTTTTTGCTTTTTGGCGTCTAGCGTTGCCACGGTAACACTTTTTACTGAGAAAAGTAATGCCCATCGAGGAACGATGGAGACGCATCCAACGATGTATGCCATGTATGGGTGCATGTTCCGGTTCAGGCTATGTTAAAGGATAGGTTTTTTTTTCACCATGGTACAAAACCCCATCCGAATGAATGGGGCCATGTGGCCTGGATTTTGACATAAAATTTCCTTAAATCCCAGCTTCATGAAATTTGAGTATGTTGAAGTCCACAGCGTGCCGAGTCGGGAAACATTTGTACGATGTCTCTACGATAACCTGTTGCCTAGCAACAAGCGTCCAAAGTCAAACGGAAAAAAAAAAAAAAATGAAAGGTCAATATCACAGAAACTGTAATACTTGGCATAATGAGCTTGTACGTACCATTAGAGACAATCGGGCCGAGTGTTTGAAAGTTTGAACGATGTCTCTACGATAAAGTTCGGCCGAGCAATAAGCGTGGGAATTTTCGCCTTTTTTTTTGCTTTTTGGCAACTAGCGTTGCCACGGTAACCCCTATTACGGAGAAAAGTAATGCCCATCGAGGCATGATGGAGACGCATCCAACGATGTATGCCATGCATGGGTGCACATTCCGGTTCGGGCCGTATTAACGGACGAAAAAAAGTGCGGAATAAGAATAATAACTAGAAAATTTCTGGAAATTTTGATATGGGCATGCCCTACCGCCCATTCGTCCCCTCTCGCCGCTTTGGTTTAGGGCTGTAGTGGTTGTGTTCGGGGCGGTTCTATGTCAGTTTGAGGTGTTTACGGTTGTATTGCATTCATTCCTGTGCTCCCAATAGCTATTAATGGGGCGCGCTTTTTGCCGTCTAGCGTCCCCACTGTAACGCTTTTGACTGAGAAAAGTAATGCCCATCGAGGCACGATGGAGAAGCATCTAACGGTATATGCCGTGCATGGGTGCACGTTCCGGTTCAGACTACGTTAACGGATAGGGTTTTTTTCCACCGTGGTAAAAAAAAACCATCCGAATGAATGGGGCCATTTGGCATGGATTTTACATTAAAGCTTCCTTAAATCACAGCTTCATGAAATTGGAATATGTTGAAGATCACAGCTTGCCGAGTCGGGGAACATTTGTATCATGTCTCTACGATAATCTGTTGCCTAGCAACAAGCATCCAAAGTCAAACGGAAATTAAAAAACAAAAAGAAAGGTCAATATCGCAAAAACTTTAAAAGTTGGCATAATGAGGTTCTAGGGTCCGTTAGTGCCAATCAGGCAGAGTGTTTGAAAGTTTGAACGATGTCTCTACGATAAAGTCCGGCCGAGCAATAAGCGTCTGAATTTTCGCCTTTTTTTTTGCTTTTTGGCATCTAGCGTTGCCACGGTAACACTTTTGACTGAGAAAAGTAATGCTCATCGAGGCACGATGGAGACGCATCCAACGATGTATGCCATGCATGGGTGCACGTTCCGGTTCGGACAGCATTAACAGATTGTTTATTCACATGGTCCCCCATACAAATGCATTGTTTTTTTTTGCCATAGTAACAAGCCCCATAGGATAGAATGGGACAATTTGGCTTCAATATCTCAAAAGCTGTAAACGACAGCGTAATGAGACCTCAGTATGTTGTAGTCCACATCAAGCTGAGTATTTTAACGTTGAATCAAAGTCTCTACATTATCGCGTTGCCGCGCAACAAGCGTCCAAAATTCCGTTAGCGTCAAAATGAGCAACGTGGAATATCTCAAAAACTGTAATAGCTAGCTTGACGAGACTAAAATATGTTGCAGTACAAAGCGTCCCGGGTTTGTCAATGTTGTAATGATGTCTGTACGATAAACCGTTGCCTAGCAACAAACGTCCAAAATAAAAGAGATTTTTTTTTTAAATTGAAAGTTAAATATCGCAAAAACCGTAATAACTAGAATGATGTAGTTGTATGGTCCTTTAAAGACTATCGGGCCGAGTGTTTCAAAGTTTGAACGATGTCTCTACGATAAAGTTCGGCCGAGCAATAAGCGCGGGAATTTTCGCCTTTTTTTTTGCTTTTTGGCAACTAGCGTTGCCACGGTAACCCCTATTACTGAGAAAAGTAATACCCATCGAATCACGATGGACACGCATCCAACGATGTATGCCATGCATGGGTGCACGTTGCGGTTCGGGCCGTATTAACGGACGAAAAAAAGTGCGGAATAATAAGAATAACTAGAAAATTTCTGGAAATTTTGATATGGGCATGCCCTACCGCCCATTCGAGCCCTCTCGCTGCTCTGGTTTGGGGCTGTAGTGGTTGTGTTCGGGGCGGTTTTATGTCAGTTTGAGGTGTTTACGGTTGTATTTCATTCATTCCTGTGCTCCCAATAGCTATTAATCGGGCGCGCTTTTTGCCGTCTAGCGTCCCCACGGTAACGCTTTTGACTGAGAAAAGTAATGCCCATCGAGGCACGATGGAGACGCATCCAACGATGTATTCCATGCATGGGTGCACGTTCCGGTTCAGGCTACGTTAACGGATAGGTTTTTTTTCCACCATGGTTTAAAAAAACCCATCCGAATGAATGGGGCCATTTGGCATGGATTTTACATTAAACTTTCCTTAAATCACAGCTTCATGAAATTTTAATACGTTGAAGGTCACAGCGTGCCGAGTCAGGGAACATTTGTATGATGTCTCTACGATAATCTGTTGCCTAGCAACAAGCGTCCAAAGTCAAACGGAAATTTAAAAAAAAATTAAAGGTCAATGTCGCAAAAACTTAAAAAAATGGCATAATGAGGTTCTAGGCTCCGTTAGTGCCAATCGGGCCGAGTGTTTGAAAGTTTGAACTATGTCTCTAGGATAAAGTCCGGCCGAGCAATAAGCGTTTTAATTTTTGCCTTTTTTTTGGCTTTTTGGCATCTAGCGTTGCCACGGTAACACTTTTGACTGAAAAAAGTAATGCCCATCGAGGCACGATGGAGACGCATCCAACGATATATGCCATGCATGGGTGCACGTTGCGGTTCGGGCCGTATTAACGGACAAAAAAAAGTGCGGAATAATAAGAATAATAATAATAATAAGAAAAGGGAAACCTTTTCTAGATACTAATATATCGCCTTCATTTTCATGTTTTTTTTTCACCATGGTACAAAACCCCATCCGAATGAATGGGGCCATTTGGCCTGGATTTTGACATAAAATTTCCTTAAATCCCAGCTTCATGAAATTTGAGTATGTTGAAGTCCACAGCGTGCCGAGTCGAGAAACATTTGTACGATGTCTCTACGATAACCTGTTACCTAGCAACAAGCGTCCAAAGTCAAACGGAAATAAAAAAAAAAAAAGAAAGGTCAATATCGCAAAAACTTTAAAAATTGGCATAATGAGGTTCTAGGGTCCGTATGTGCCAATCAGGCCGAGTGTTTGAAAGTTTGAACGATGTCTCTACGATAAAGTCCGGCCGAGCAATAAGCGTCTGAATTTTCGCCTTTTTTTTTTGCTTTTTGGCATCTAGCGTTGCCACGGTAACACTTTTGACTGAAAAAAGTAATGCACATTAAGACACGATGGAGACGCATCCAACGATATATGCCATGCATGGGTGCACGTTCTGGTTCGGGCAGCACTAACAGATTGTTTATTCACATGGTCCCCCATACAAATGCATTGGTTTTTGTTGCCATGGTAACAAGCCCCATAGGATAGAATGGGACAATTTGGCTTCAATATCTCAAAAGCTGTAAACGACAGCGTAATGAGACCTCAGTATGTTGTAGTCCACATCAAGCTGAGTCTTTTAACGTTGGAACCAAGTCTCTACGAAACCGCGTTGCCGCGCAACAAGCATCCGAAGTTCCGTTAGCATCAAAATGAACAATGTGGAATATCTCAAAAACCATAATAGCAAGCATGACGAGACTAAAATATGTTGCAGTACAAAGCGTCCCGGGTTTGTCAATGTTGTAATGATGTCTGTACGATAAACCGTTGCCTAGCAACAAGCGTCCAAAATAAAAGTGATTTTTTTTTTAAATTGAAAGTTAAATATCGCAAAAACCGTAATAACTAGCATGATGAAGTTTTATGGTCCTTTAGTGACTATCGGGCCGAGTGTTTGAAAGTTTGAACGATGTCTCTACAATAAAGTTCGGCCGAGCAATAAGCGTGGGAATTTTCGCCTTTTTTTTTGCTTTTTGGCAACTAGCGTTGCCACGGTAACCCCTATTACGGAGAAAAGTAATGCCCATCGAGGCAAGATGGAGACGCATCCAACGATGTATGGCATGCATGGGTGCACGTTGCGGTTCGGGCCGCATTAACGGACGAAAAAAAGTGCGGAATAAGAATAATAATAATAATAATAATAATAAGAAGAAAAGGGAAACCTTTCTGGATACTAATTTAACGCCTTCATTTTTCAGGTTTTCTCGGCCGTGTTTCATTTTTTGGGGATTTTTTTTTTCCACAACAGAGCGGGGTCATGTTTTACACCCGCTGGTGCGCAGTGGGACCTTTGCGACTTTAGCATGTTAGCGAAACGCTAGCAACATTGCCTTTTGGGCCATTCTGGACGATTGCAATATGGTCATGCCACTACTTGGCATGCCCATAATAAGAAAAGGGAAACCTTTTCTAGATACTAATATATCGCCTTCATTTTCATGTTTTTCCTCGTTTTTCCGGCCGTGTTTTAGTTTTTGGGGATTTTTTTTTCCACATCCGAGCGGGGTCATGCTGTACACCCGCTGGTGCGCAGTGGGACTTTTGCGACTTTAGCTTGTTAGCAACATTGCCTTTTGGGCCATTCTGGACGATTGCAATATGGTCATGCCATTACTTGGCATGCCCATAATAACGCGAAGAATTCCTACAGATACAATAGGGCCTTCGCACTGAAGGTGCTCGGGCCCTAATTAAAGCTGCAAGCAGCGATGAACGGGCCCTCGCACTCACGGCCACCGCCCCCCATAAGCATATCAGAAAAGACACCACCCACAACTTCCTATGTCAAACCATTCAAAAGTTATAGCAGAAAAAAGGGACAACCAATCAGAAGAAGGGGCGGGGCTAATTCAGGCGAATGAAGGTCAAGGACTCCATACATAATCTGATGACACCACCCACGACTCTCTATGTCAAACCATTCCAAAGTTATAGCAGAAAATCGGGACAACCAATCAGAAGAAGGGGCGGGGCTAATTAAAGCCAACGAAGCTTAAGGACTCATTACAGATTCCCATGACACCACCCACGACTTCCTATGTCAAACCATTCAAAAGTTATAGCAGTAAAAAGGGACAACCAATCAGAAGAAAGGGCGGGGCTAATTCAGGCCAATGAAGGTCAAGGACTCCATAAAGAATCTGATGACCCCACCCACGACTCCCTATGTCAAACCATTCCAAAGTTATAGCAGAAAATCGGGACAACCAATCAGAAGAAGGGGCGGGGCTAATTAAAGCCAACTAAGCTTAAGGACTCATTACAGAGTCCCATGACACCACCCATGACTCTCTATGTTAAACCACTCCAAACTTATAGCAGAAAATCGGGACAACCAATCAGAAGAAGGGGCGGGGCTAATTAAGGCCAACGAAGCTTAAGAACTCAGTACAAAGTCCCATGACACCACCCACGACTTCCTATGTCAAACCATTAAAAAGTTATAACAGAATATAGGGACAACCAATCAGAAGAAGGGGCGGGGCTAATTCAGGCCAATGAAGGTCAAGGAGTCCATAAAGAATCTGATGACACCACCCACAACTCTCTATGTCAAACCATTCCAAAGTTATAGCAGAAAATCGGGACAACCAATCAGAAGAAGGGGCGGGGCTAATTAAGGCCAACGAAGCTTAAGGACTCATTACAGAGTCCCATGACACCACCCACAACTTCCTATGTCAAACCATTCAAAAGTTATGGCAGAGAAAAGTATTCTAGGGGGCGCTGTTGAGCCGTTAGGCCACGCCCATTAATGCAAACCATGAAATATCAAATTTATCGCCAAGTCTGTCTTGCATGCAAAATTTGGTGACTTTTGGAGAACTATCAAATATGGACCAATCAGATTTCAAAATGGCCGACTTCCTGTTCGGTTTCGGCCATGGCTCCAGGAGACTTTTCTTTAAGTTGTGCCATGATACAGGTCTGTAGCGATTTTCGTGCATGTACGTCAAACCGTATTGTGGGGCTTGAGGCACAAAGTTTTCCGGGGGGCGCTGTTGAGCCATTTTGCCACGCCCATTAATGCAAACCATGAAATATCAAATTTATCACCAGGCCTGACTTGCATGCCAAATTTGGTGCCTTTTGGGGAACTATCAAATATGGACCAATCAGATGAAGGGGGGGTGCGCTTGTTGGCGTCTAGCGTCGCCACGGTAACACTTTCGAAAGAGAAAAGTAATGCGTGTAGTCGCAGGATGGAGACGCACATTTTGATGTATAACACATCTGTGTTCACGATACGGTTCGGGCTGAATTAATTCTCGAAGGAATGGCATATATTGCTCCAAAATTACACGATTAATTCAGAATGTTCAAAATGGCCGACTTCCTGTTCGGTTTCGGCCTGGCGCCAAGAGAGTTTTCTTTAAGTTGCGACATGATACAGGTGTGTACCGATTTTCGTTCATGTACGTCAAAGCGTATTATGGGGCTTGAGGCGCAAAGTTTTTTCTGTCTGAACCAATCAGATGAAGGGTGGGCACGCTTTTTGGCGTCTAGCGTCGCCACGGTAATGCTTTTGAAAGAGAAAAGTAATGCGTGGTGTCGGAGGATGGAGACGCACATTTTGATGTATAACACACCTGGGTGCACGTTACGGTTCGGGCTGAATTAACTTTGGAAGGAATGGCATAAATTTCGCCAAAATTACAGGACTAATTCAAAATGGCCGACTTCCTGTTTGGTTTCGGGCATGACGCCAAGAGACTTTTCTTTCAGTTGCGCCATGATACAGGTGTGTACCGATTTTCGTGCATGTAGGTCAAACCTTATCGTGGGGCTTGAGGCACAAAGTTTTCAAGGGGGCGCTGTTGAGCCATTTTGCCACGCCCATTAATGCAAACCATTAAATATCAAATTTTTCGCCAGGCCTGACTTGGGTGCAAAATTTGGTGACTTTTTGGGCATGTTAAGGGGGGCAAAAAGGCCATCACTTTGTCAGAAGAAAAAAAAAAATAATAATAATTAAAGCTGCAAGCAGCGATGAACGGGCCCTCGCACTCACGTCCACCGCCCCCATAAGCATATCAGAAATGACACCACCCACGACTCTCTATGTCAAACCATTCAAAAGTTATAGCAGAAAAAAGGAACAACCAATCAGAAGAAGGGGCGGGGCTAATTCAGGCCAATGAAGGTCAAGGACTTAATACCGAGTCCCATGACACCACCCACGACTCTCTATGTCAAACCATTCAAAAGTTATGGCAGAGAAAAGTATTCTAGGGGGCGCTGTTGAGCCATTTTGCCACGCCCATTAATGCAAACCATTAAATATCAAATTTATCACCAGGCCTGGCTTGCATGCAAATTTGGGTGACTTTTGGAGAACTATCAAATATGGACCAATCAGATGAAGGGGACGAGCGCTTTTTCGCGTCTAGCGTCGCCACGGTAACACTTTTGAAAGAGAAAAGTAATGTGCGTCGTCGCAGGACAGAGACGAAAATTTTGATGTAAAAAAAAAAAATTTCGGGATACAGCCGGTCTCGAACTCCGGACCCCCGGCACCATAGACCGTAATGCTCTGGTTGAGCTAAGACTCAACTATAACTTTCAGATTGACTTACTGGCTTATGAGAGACCAACATAGCGATACAATGTCTGGAACTTTTTTTCCTAATTTTTTAAATATTTGTAAGGTATAAATATTAGTAAAACACTACTATTTTATTATTACTTTTTCTGTAACCATTCAACCGAGGTTCTAACCGGGCTGAGCACGGGACTATTTCTGATGTCACCACATTACAACAGCGGATTGGTCGGGGGCGGGGCCGTCATCACCCTACTCGCCACTGATTGGTCGGGGGGCGGGGCCGTCATCACCCTACTCGCCACTGATTGGTCGGGGGGCGGGCCGTCATCACCCTACTCGCCACTGATTGGTCGGGGGGCGGGGCCAGCAGACGTTTGAATCAGGAAGCGGGACTCTCTATGTCAAACCATTCCAAAGTTATAGCAGAAAATCGGGACAACCAATCAGAAGAAGGGGCGGGGCTAATTAAGGCCAACTAAGCTTAAGGACTCATTACAGAATCCCATGACACCACCCACGACTTCCTATGTCAAACCATTCAAAAGTTATGGCAGATAAAAGTATTCTAGGGGGGGCTGTTGAGCCGTTAGGCCACGCCCATTAATGCAAACCATGAAATATCAAATTTATCGCCAAGTCTGTCTTGCATGCAAAATTTGGTGACTTTTGGAGAACTATCAAATATGGACCAATCACATGAAGGGGGGGCCGCGCCTTTTGGCGTCTAGCGTCGCCACGGTAACACTTTTGAAAGAGAAAAGTAATGCGTGGTGTCGCAGGATGTAGACGCACATTTTGATGTATAACACACCTGGGTGCACGTTACGGTTCGGGCTGAATTAACTGCCGAAGGAATGGCATAAATTTCGCCAAAATTACACAATTTATTCAAAATGGCCGACATCCTGTTCGGTTTCGGCCATGGCTCCAAGAGACTTTTCTTTAAGTTGTGCCATGATACAGGTGTGTAGCGATTCTCGTGCATGTACGTCAAACCGTATTGTGGGGCTTGAGGCACAAAGTTTTCCGGGGGGCGCTGTTGAGCCATTTTGCCACGCCCATTAATGCAAACCATGAAATATCAAATTTATCTCCAGGCCTGGCTTGCGTGCCAAATTTGGTGCCTTTTGGGGAACTATCAAATATGGACCAATCAGATGAAGGGGGGGTGCGCTTGTTGGTGTCTAGCGTCGCCACGGTAACACTTTTCAAAGAGAAAAGTAATGCGTGTAGTCGCAGGATGGAGACGCACATGTTGATGTATAACACATCTGGGTTCACAATACAGTTCGGGCTGAATTAACCCTCGAAGGAATGGCATATATTGCTCCAAAATTACGCAATTAATTCAGAATGTTCAAAATAGCCGACTTCCTGTTCGGTTTCGGCCATGGCGCCAAGAGACTTTTCTTTTAGTTGCGACATAATACAGGAGTGTACCGATTTTCGTTCATGTACGTCAAACCGTATTATGGGGCTTGAGGCACAAAGTTTTTTCTGTCGAACCAATCAGATGAAGGGTGGGCGCGCTTTTTGGCGTCTAGCGCCGCCACGGTAACGCTTTTGAAAGAGAAAAGTAATGCGTGTTGTCGCAGGATGGAGACGCACATTTTGATGTATAACACACTTGGGGGCACGTTACGGTTCGGGCTGAATTAACTTTCGAAGGAATGGCATAAATTTCGCCAAAATGACACGACTAATTCAAAATGGCCGACTTCCTGTTCGGTTTCGGGCATGACGCCAAGAGACTTTTCTTTCAGTTGCGCCATGATACAGGTGTGTACCGATTTTCGTGCATGTACGTCAAACCGTATCGTGGGGCTTGAGGCACAAAGTTTTCAAGGGGGCGCTGTTGAGCCATTTTGCCACGCCCATTAATGCAAACCATTAAATATCAAATTTTTCGCCAGGCCTGACTAGGGTGCAAAATTTGGTGACTTTTTGGGCATGTTAAGGGGGGCAAAAAGGCCTTCACTTTGTCAGGAAAATAATAATAATAATAATAATTAAAGCTGCAAGCAGCGATGAACGGGCCCTCGCACTCACGTCCACCGCCCCCATAAGCATATCAGAAATGACACCACCCACGACTTCCTATGTCAAACCATTCAAAAGATATCGCAGAAAAAAGGGACAACCAATCAAAAGAAGGGGCGGGGCTAATTCAGGCCAATGAAGGTCAAGGACTCCATACAGAATCTGATGACACCAACCACGACTCTCTATGTCAAACCATTCAAAAGTTATAGCAGAAAATCGGGACGACCAATCAGAAGAAGGGGCGGGGCTAATTTTCACCAATTATGGTCAAGGACTCAATACTGAGTCCCATGACACCACCCACGACTCTTTATGTCAAACCTTTCAAAGGTTATGGCAGAGAAAAGTATTCTAGGGGGCGCTGTTGAGCCGTTAGGCAACGCCCATTAATGCAAACCATGAAATATCAAATTTATCACCAGGCCTGGCTTGCATGCAAAATTTGGTGACATTTGGAGATCTATCAAATATGGACCAATCAGATGAAGGGGACGAGCGCTTTTTCGCGTCTAGCGTCGCCACGGTAACACTTTTGAAAGAGAAAAGTAATGTGCGTCGTTGCAGGACAGAGACGCACATTTTGATGTAAAAAAAAAAACACAAAAATTGCTGACAAAAGTTTCGGGAAGCCAGGCTCGAACTCCCGACCTCTGGCACCAAAGACCGCTATGATCTGGCTGAGCTACGTCTCAGCCATTGCTTTTGCTTTGACTTACTGGCTTAAGAGAGACCAACAGAGCAATAAAATGTCTGGAACTTTTTTTCATAATTTTTTAAATATTTGTAAGGTATAAATATTAGTAAAACACTACTATTTCATTTATTACTCTTTCTGTAAGCATTCTACCGAGGTTCTAACCGGGCTGAGCACGGGACTATTTCTGACGTCACCACATTACAACAGCTGATCGGTCGGGGGGCGGGGCCGTCATCACCCTACTCGCCACTGATTGGTCGGGGGGCGGGGCCGTCATCACCCTACTCGCCACTGATTGGTCGGGGGGCGGGGCCGGCAGACGTTTGAATCAGGAAGCGGGAGTCAAACCATTAAAAAGTTACAGCAGAAAAAAGGGACAACCAATCAGAAGAAGGGGCGGGGCTAATTAAGGCCAACGAAGCTTAAGGACTCATTACAGAGTCCCATGACACCACCCACAACTCTCTATGTCAAACCATTCAAAAGTTATGGTAGAGAAAAGTTTTCTAGGGGGCGCTGTTGAGCCGTTAGGCCACGCCCATTAATGCAAACCATGAAATATCACATTTATCGCCAAGTCTGGCTTGCATGCAAAATTTGGTGACTTTTGGAGAACTATCAAATATGGACCAATCACATGAAGGGGGGGCGCGCCTTTTGGCGTCTAGCGTCGCCACGGTAACACTTTTGAAAGAGAAAAGTAATGCGTGGTGTCGCAGGATGTAGACGCACATTTTGATGTATAACACACCTGGGTGCACGTTACGGTTCGGGCTGAATTAACTGCCGAAGGAATGGCATAAATTTCGCCAAAATTACACAATTTATTCAAAATGGCCGACATCCTGTTCGGTTTCGGCCATGGCTCCAAGAGACTTTTCTTTAAGTTGTGCCATGATACAGGTGTGTAGCGATTCTCTTGCATGTACGTCAAACCGTATTGTGGGGCTTGAGGCACAAAGTTTTCCGGGGGGCGCTGTTGAGCCATTTTGCCACGCCCATTAATGCAAACCATGAAATATCAAATTTATCTCCAGGCCTGGCTTGCGTGCCAAATTTGGTGCCTTTTGGGGAACTATCAAATATGGACCAATCAGATGAAGGGGGGGTGCGCTTGTTGGTGTCTAGCGTCGCCACGGTAACACTTTTCAAAGAGAAAAGTAATGCGTGTAGTCGCAGGATGGAGACGCACATGTTGATGTATAACACATCTGGGTTCACAATACAGTTCGGGCTGAATTAACCCTCGAAGGAATGGCATATATTGCTCCAAAATTACGCAATTAATTCAGAATGTTCAAAATAGCCGACTTCCTGTTCGGTTTCGGCCATGGCGCCAAGAGACTTTTCTTTTAGTTGCGACATAATACAGGAGTGTACCGATTTTCGTTCATGTACGTCAAACCGTATTATGGGGCTTGAGGCACAAAGTTTTTTCTGTCGAACCAATCAGATGAAGGGTGGGCGCGCTTTTTGGCGTCTAGCGCCGCCACGGTAACGCTTTTGAAAGAGAAAAGTAATGCGTGTTGTCGCAGGATGGAGACGCACATTTTGATGTATAACACACTTGGGGGCACGTTACGGTTCGGGCTGAATTAACTTTCGAAGGAATGGCATAAATTTCGCCAAAATGACACGACTAATTCAAAATGGCCGACTTCCTGTTCGGTTTCGGGCATGACGCCAAGAGACTTTTCTTTCAGTTGCGCCATGATACAGGTGTGTACCGATTTTCGTGCATGTACGTCAAACCGTATCGTGGGGCTTGAGGCACAAAGTTTTCAAGGGGGCGCTGTTGAGCCATTTTGCCACGCCCATTAATGCAAACCATTAAATATCAAATTTTTCGCCAGGCCTGACTAGGGTGCAAAATTTGGTGACTTTTTGGGCATGTTAAGGGGGGCAAAAAGGCCTTCACTTTGTCAGGAAAATAATAATAATAATAATAATTAAAGCTGCAAGCAGCGATGAACGGGCCCTCGCACTCACGTCCACCGCCCCCATAAGCATATCAGAAATGACACCACCCACGACTTCCTATGTCAAACCATTCAAAAGATATCGCAGAAAAAAGGGACAACCAATCAAAAGAAGGGGCGGGGCTAATTCAGGCCAATGAAGGTCAAGGACTCCATACAGAATCTGATGACACCAACCACGACTCTCTATGTCAAACCATTCAAAAGTTATAGCAGAAAATCGGGACGACCAATCAGAAGAAGGGGCGGGGCTAATTTTCACCAATTATGGTCAAGGACTCAATACTGAGTCCCATGACACCACCCACGACTCTTTATGTCAAACCTTTCAAAGGTTATGGCAGAGAAAAGTATTCTAGGGGGCGCTGTTGAGCCGTTAGGCAACGCCCATTAATGCAAACCATGAAATATCAAATTTATCACCAGGCCTGGCTTGCATGCAAAATTTGGTGACATTTGGAGATCTATCAAATATGGACCAATCAGATGAAGGGGACGAGCGCTTTTTCGCGTCTAGCGTCGCCACGGTAACACTTTTGAAAGAGAAAAGTAATGTGCGTCGTTGCAGGACAGAGACGCACATTTTGATGTAAAAAAAAAAACACAAAAATTGCTGACAAAAGTTTCGGGAAGCCAGGCTCGAACTCCCGACCTCTGGCACCAAAGACCGCTATGATCTGGCTGAGCTACGTCTCAGCCATTGCTTTTGCTTTGACTTACTGGCTTAAGAGAGACCAACAGAGCAATAAAATGTCTGGAACTTTTTTTCATAATTTTTTAAATATTTGTAAGGTATAAATATTAGTAAAACACTACTATTTCATTTATTACTCTTTCTGTAAGCATTCTACCGAGGTTCTAACCGGGCTGAGCACGGGACTATTTCTGACGTCACCACATTACAACAGCTGATCGGTCGGGGGGCGGGGCCGTCATCACCCTACTCGCCACTGATTGGTCGGGGGGCGGGGCCGTCATCACCCTACTCGCCACTGATTGGTCGGGGGGCGGGGCCGGCAGACGTTTGAATCAGGAAGCGGGAGTCAAACCATTAAAAAGTTACAGCAGAAAAAAGGGACAACCAATCAGAAGAAGGGGCGGGGCTAATTAAGGCCAACGAAGCTTAAGGACTCATTACAGAGTCCCATGACACCACCCACAACTCTCTATGTCAAACCATTCAAAAGTTATGGTAGAGAAAAGTTTTCTAGGGGGCGCTGTTGAGCCGTTAGGCCACGCCCATTAATGCAAACCATGAAATATCACATTTATCGCCAAGTCTGGCTTGCATGCAAAATTTGGTGACTTTTGGAGAACTATCAAATATGGACCAATCACATGAAGGGGGGGCGCGCCTTTTGGCGTCTAGCGTCGCCACGGTAACACTTTTGAAAGAGAAAAGTAATGCGTGGTGTCGCAGGATGTAGACGCACATTTTGATGTATAACACACCTGGGTGCACGTTACGGTTCGGGCTGAATTAACTGCCGAAGGAATGGCATAAATTTCGCCAAAATGACACAATTTATTCAAAATGGCCGACATCCTGTTCGGTTTCGGCCATGGCTCCAAGAGACTTTTCTTTAAGTTGTGCCATGATACAGGTGTGTAGCGATTTTCGTGCATGTACGTCAAACCGTATTGTGGGGCTTGAGGCACAAAGTTTTCCGGGGGGCGCTCTTGAGCCATTTTGCCACGCCCATTAATGCAAACCATAAAATATCAAATTTATCGCCAGGCCTGGCTTGCATGCCAAATTTGGTGCCTTTTGGGGAACTATCAAATATGGACCAATCAGATGAAGGGGGGGTGCGCTTGTTGGCGTCTAGCGTCGCCACGGTAACATTTTTGAAAGAGAAAAGTAATGCGTGTAGTCGCAGGATGGAGACGCACATTTTGATGTATAACACATCTGGGTTCACGATACGGTTCGGGCTGAATTAACTCTCGAAGGAATGGCATATATTGCTCCAAAATTACGCGATTAATTCAGAATGTTCAAAATGGCCGACTTCCTGTTCGGTTTAGGCCATGGCGCCAAGAGACTTTTCTTTAAGTTGTGACATGATACAGGTGTGTACCGATTTTCCTTCATGTACGTCACACCGTATTATGGGGCTTGAGGCACAAAGTTTTTTCTGTCGAACCAATCAGATGAAGGGTGGGCGCGCTTTTTGGCGTCTAGCGTCGCCACGGTAACGCTTTTGAAAGAGAAAAGTAATGCGTGTTGTCGCAGGATGGAGACGCACATTTTGATGTATAACACACCTGGGTGCACGTTACGGTTCGGGCTGAATTAACTTTCGAAGGAATGGCATAAATTTCGCCAAAATGACACGATTAATTCAAAATGGCCGACTTCCTGTTTGGTTTCGGGCATGACGGCAAGAGACTTTTCTTTAAGTTGTCCCATGATACAGGTGTGTACCGATTTTCGTGCATGTACGTCAAACCGTATTGTGGGGCTTGAGGCACAAAGTTTTCAAGGGGGCGCTGTTGAGCCATTTTGACACACCCAATAATGCAAACCATTAAATATCAAATTTTTCGCCAGGCCTGACTTGGGTGCAAAATTTGGTGACTTTTTGGGCATGTTAAGGGGGGCAAAAAGGCCATCACTTTGTCAGGAAAATAATAATAATAATAATAATAATAATAATTAAAGCTGCAAGCAGCGATGAACGGGCCCTCGCACTCACGGCCACCGCCCCCCATAAGCATATCAGAAATGACACCACCCACGACTTCCCATGTCAAACCATTGAAAAGTTATAGCAGAAAAAAGGGACAACCAATCAGAAGAAGGGGCGGGGCTAATTCAGGCCAATGAAGGTCAAGGACTCCATACAGAATCTGATGACACCACCCACGACTCTCTATGTCAAACCATTCCAAAGTTATAGCAGAAAATCGGGACAACCAATCAGAATAAGGGGCGGGGCTAATTAAGGCCAACGAAGCTTAAGAACTCATTACATAGTCCCATGACACCACCCACGACTTCCTATGTCAAACCATTCAAAAGTTATAGCAGAAAAAAGGGACAACCAATCAGAAGAAGGGGCGGGGCTAATTCAGGCCAATGAAGGTCAAGGGCTCCATAAATAATCTAATGACACCACCCACGACTCTCTATGTCAAACCATTCAAAAGTTATGGCAGATAAAAGTATTCAAGGGGGCGCTGTTGAGCCGTTAGGCCACGCCCATTAATGCAAACCATGAAATATCAAATTTATCGCCAAGCCCGGCTTGCATGCAAAATTTAGTGACTTTTGGAGAACTATCAAATATGGACCAATAAGATGAAGGGGGGGCACGCCTTTTGGCGTCTAGCATCGCCACGGTAACACTTTTGAAAGAGAAAAGTAATGCGCGTAGTCGCAGGATGTACACGCACATTTTGATGTATAACACACCTGGGTGCACATTACGGTTCGGGCCGTATTAATTGCCGAAGGAATGGCATAAATTGCGCCAAAATTACACAATTAATTCAAAATGGCCGACTTCCTGTTCGGTTTCGGCCATGGCTCCAAGAGACTTTTCTTTAAGTTGTGCCATGATACAGGTGTGTACCGATTTTCGTGTATGTACGTCAAACCGTATTGTGGGGCTTGAGGCACAAAGTTTTCCGGGGGGCGCTGTTGAGCCATTTTGCCACGCCCATTAATCCAAACCATGAAATATCAAATTTATCGCCAGGCCTGGCTTGCATGCCAAATTTGGTGCCTTTTGGGGAACTATCAAATATGGACCAATCAGATGAAGGGGGGTGCGCTTGTTGGCGTCTAGCGTCGCCACGGTAACACTTTTGAAAGAGAAAAGTAATACGTGTAGTCGCAGGATGGAGACGCACATTTTGATGTATAACACATCTGGGTTCATGATACGGTTCGGGCCGTATTAATTCTCGAAGGAATGGCATATATTGCTCCAAAATTACGCGATTAATTCAGAATGTTCAAAATGGCCGACTTCCTGTTCAGATTCGGCCATGGCGCCAAGAGACTTTTCTTTAAGTTGCGACATGATACAGGTGTGTACCGATTTTCGTTCATGTACGTCAAACCGTATTGTGGGGCTTGAGGCTCAAAGTTTTTCGGTCTGAACCAACCAGATGAAGGGGGGGCGCGCTTTTTGGCGTCTAGCGTCGCCACGGTAACGCTTTTGAAAGAGAAAAGTAATGCGTGGTGTCGGAGGATGGAGACGCACATTTTGATGTATAACACACTTGGGGGCACGTTACGGTTCGGGCCGTATTAACTGCCGAAGGAAGGCATAAATTTCGCCAAAATGACATGATTAATTCAAAATGGCCGACTTCCTGTTCGGTTTCTCGACATGACGCCCAGAGACTTTTCTTTAAGTTGCGCCATGATACAGGTGTGTACCGATTTTCGTGCATGTACGTCAAACCGTATCGTGGGGCTTGAGGCACAAAGTTTTCAAGGGGGCGCTGTTGAGCCATTTTGCCACGCCCATTAATGCAAAGCATTAAATATCAAATTTTTCGCCAGACCTGGCTTGCATGCAAAATTTGGTGACTTTTTGGGCACGTTTAGGGGGGCAAAAAGGCCTTCCTTTTGTCAGAACAATAAGAAGAAGAAGAAGAAGAAGAAGAAGAATTCCTGCAATTACAATAGGGCCTTCGCACTGCAAGTGCTCGGGCCCTAATAATAAAAATTCCTGCAAATACAATAGGGCCTTCGCACTGAAGGTGCTCGGGCCCTAATAATAATAATAAAAATTCCTGCAAATACAATAGGGCCTTCGCACTGCAAGTGCTCGGGCCCTAATAATAATAATAAAAATTCCTGCAAATACAATAGGGCCTTCGCACTGCAAGTGCTCGGGCCCTAATAATAATTAAAGCTGCAAGCAGCAATGAACGGGCCCTCGCACTCACGGCCACCGCCCCCCATAAGTATCAGAAATGACACCACCCACGACGTCCTATGTCAAACCATTGAAAAGTTATAGCAGAAAAAAGGGACAACCAATCAGAAGAAGGGGCGGGGCTAATTCAGGCCAATGAAGGTCAAGGACTCCATACAGAATCTGATGACACCACCCACGACTCTCTATGTCAAACCATTCCAAAGTTATAGCAGAAAATCGGGACAACCAATCAGAAGAAGGGGCGGGGCTAATTAAGGCCAACGAAGCTTAAGGACTCATTACAGAGTCCCATGACACCACCCACGACTTCCTATGTCAAACCATTAAAAAGTTATAGCCGAAAAAAGGGACAACCAATCAGAAGAAGGGGCGGGGCTAATTTAAGCCAATGAAGGTCAAGGGCTCCATAAAGAATCTTATGACACCACCCACGACTCTCTATGTCAAACCATTCCAAAGTTATAGCAGAAAATCGGGACAACCAATCAGAAGAAGGGGCGGGGCTAATTAAGGCCAACGAAGCTTAAGGACTCATTACAGAGTCCCATGACACCACCCACAACTCTCTATGTCAAACCATTCAAAAGTTATGGCAGAGAAAAGTATTCTAGGGGGCGCTGTTGACCGTTAGGCCACGCCCATTAATGCAAACCATGAAATATCAAATGTATCGCCAAGTCTGGCTTGCATGCAAAATTTGGTGACTTTTGGAGAACTATCAAATATGGACCAATCACATGACGGGGGGGCGCGCCTTTTGGCGTCTAGCGGCGCCACGGTAACACTTTTGAAAGAGAAAAGTAATGCGTGTAGTCGCAGGATGGAGACGCACATTTTGATGTATAACACACCTGGGGGCACGTTACGGTTCGGGCTGAATTAACTGCCGAAGGAATGGCATAAATTTCGCCAAAATGACACAATGTATTCAAAATGGCCGACATCCTGTTCGGTTTCGGCCATGGCTCCAAGAGACTTTTCTTTAAGTTGTGCCATGATACAGGTGTGTAGCGATTTTCGTGCATGTACGTCAAACCGTATTGTGGGGCTTGAGGCACAAAGTTTTCCGGGGGGCGCTGTTGAACCATTTTGCCACGCCCATTAATGCAAACCATGAAATATCAAATTTATCGCCAGGCCTGGCTTGCATGCCAAATTTGGTGCCTTTTGAGGAACTATCAAATATGGACCAATCAGATGAAGGGGGGGTGCGCTTGTTGGCGTCTAGCGTCGCCACGGTAACACTTTTGAAAGAGAAAAGTAATGCGTGTAGTCGCAGGATGGAGACGCACATTTTGATGTATAACACATCTGGGTTCACGATACGGTTCGGGCTGAATTAACTCTCGAAGGAATGGCATATATTGCTCCAAAATTACGCAATTAATTCAGAATGTTCAAAATGGCCGACTTCCTGTTCGGTTTCGGCCATGGCGCCAAGAGACTTTTCTTTTAGTTGCGACATGATACAGGTGTGTACCGATTTTTGTTCATGTACGTCAAACCGTATTATGGGGCTTGAGGCACAAAGTTTTTTCTGTCGAACCAATCAGATGAAGGGTGGGCGCGCTTTTTGGCGTCTAGCGTCGCCACGGTAACGCTTTTGAAAGAGAAAAGTAATGCGTGTTGTCGCAGGATGGAGACGCACATTTTGATGTATAACACACTTGGGGGCACGTTACGGTTCGGACTGAATTAACTGCCAAAGGAATGGCATAAATTTCGCCAAAATGACACGATTAATTCAAAATGGCCGACATCCTGTTCGGTTTCGGGCATGATGCCAAGAGACTTTTCTTTAAGTTGCCCCATGATACAGGCGTGTACCGATTTTTGTGCATGTACGTCAAACCGTATCGTGGGGCTTGAGGCACAAAGTTTTCAAGGGGGCGCTGTTGAGCCATTTTACCACGCCCATTAATGCAAACCATTAAATATCAAATTTTTCGCCAGGCCTGACTTGGGTGCAAAATTTGGTGACTTTTTGGGCACGTTTAGGGGGGCAAAAAGGCCTTCTTTTTGTCAGGAAAATAATAATAATAAAAATTCCTGCAAATACAATAGGGCCTTCGCACTGAAGGTGCTCGGGCCCTAATAAAAATTCCTGCAAATACAATAGGGCCTTCGCACTGAAGGTGCTCGGGCCCTAATAATAATAAAAATTCCTGCAAATACAATAGGGCCTTCGCACTGCAAGTGCTCGGGCCCTAATTAAAGCTGCAAGCAGCGATGAACGGGCCCTCGCACTCACGGCCACCGCCCCCCATAAGCATATCAGAAACGAGACCACCCACGACTTCCTATGTCAAACCATTCAAAAGTTATAGCAGAAAAAAGGGACAACCAATCAGAAGAAGGGGCGGGGCTTATTAAGGCCAACGAAGCTTAAGGACTCATTACAGAGTCCCATGACACCACCCACGACTTCCTATGTCAAACCATTCAAAAGTTATGGCAGATAAAAGTATTCTAGGGGGCGCTGTTGAGCCGTTAGGCCACGCCCATTAATGCAAACCATGAAATATCAAATTTATCGCCAAGTCTGGCTTGCATGCAAAATTTGGTGACTTTTGGAGAACTATCAAATATGGACCAATCACATGAAGGGGGGACACGCCTTTTGGCGTCTAGCGTCGCCACGGTAACACTTTTGAAAGAGAAAAGTAATGCGTGGTGTCGCAGGATGTAGATGCACATTTTGATGTTTAACACACTTGGGTGCACGTTACGGTTCGGGCTGAATTAACTGCCGAAGGAATGGCATAAATTTCGCCAAAATGACACAATTTATTCAAAATGGCCGACTTCCTGTTCGGCTTCGGCCATGGAGCCAAGAGACTTTTCTTTTAGTTGCGACATGATACAGGTGTGTACCGATTTTCGTTCATGTACGTCAAACCGTATTATGGGGCTTGAGGCGCAAAGTTTTTTCTGTCTGAACCAACCAGATGAAGGGTGGCCGCGCTTTTTGGCGTCTAGCGTCGCCACGGTAACGCTTTTGAAAGAGAAAAGTAATGCGTGTAGTCGCAGGATGGAGACGCACATTTTGATGTATAACACACTTGGGTGCACGTTAAGGTTCGGGCTGAATTAACTTTCGAAGGAATGGCATAAATTTCGCCAAAATGACACAACTAATTCAAAATGGCAGACTTCCTGTTCGGTTTCGGGCATGACGCCAAGAGACTTTTCTTTCAGTTGCGCCATGATACAGGTGTGTACCGATTTTCGTGCGTGTACGACATACCGCATTCTGGGGCTTGAGGCACAAAGTTTTCCGGGGGGCGCTGTTGAGCCATTTTGGCACGCCCATTAATGCAAACCATTAAATATCAAATTTTTCGCCAGGCCTCACTTGCATGCAAAATTTGGTGACTTTTTGGGCACGTTTAGGGGGGCAAAAAGGCCCTCCTTTCGTCAGAAGAAAAAAGAAAGAAAAAAAAAAATTCCTACAGATACAATAGGGCCTTCGCACTGAAGGTGCTCGGGCCCTAATAATAAAAATTCCTGCAAATACAATAGGGCCTTCGCACTGCAAGTGCTCGGGCCCTAATTAAAGCTGCAAGCAGCGATGAACGGGCCCCTCGCACTCACGGCCACCGCCCCCCATAAGCATATCAGAAAAGACACCACCCACGACTCTCTATGTCAAACCATTCAAAAGTTATGGCAGAAAATCGGGACAACCAATCAGAAGAAAGGGCGGGGCTAATTCAGGCCAATGAAGGTCAAGAACTCAGTACAAAGTCCCATGACACCACCCACGACTTCCTATGTCAAACCATTAAAAAGTTATAGCAGAAAAAAGGGACAACCAATCAGAAGAAGAGGCGGGGCTAATTCAGGCCAATGAAGGTCAAGGACTCCATAAAGAATCTGACGACACCACCCAGGACTCTCTATGTCAAACCATTCCAATGTTATAGCAGAAAATCGGGACAACCAATCAGAAGAAGGGGCAGGGCTAATTAAGGCCAACGAAGCTTAAGGACTCATTACAGAGTCCCATGACACCACCCACAACTTCCTATGTCAAACCATTCAAAAGTTATGGCAGATAAAAGGATTCTAGGGGGCGCTGTTGAGCCGCTAGGCCACGCCCATTAATGCAAACCATGAAATATCAAATTTATCGCCAAGTCTGGCTTGCATGCAAAATTTGGTGACTTTTGGAGAACTATCAAATATGGACCAATCAGATGAAGGGGGGGCGCGCCTTTTGGTGTCTAGCGTCGCCACGGTAACACTTTTGAAAGAGAAAAGTAATGCGTGGTGTCGCAGGATGTAGACGCACATTTTGATGTATAACACACCTGGGTGCACGTTACGGTTCGGGCTGAATAAACTGCCGAAGGAATGGCATAAATTTCGCCAAAATGACACAATTTATTCAAAATGGCCGACATCCTGTTCGGTTTTGGCCATGGCGCCAAGAGACTTTTCTTTAAGTTGGGACATGATACAGGTGTGTAGCGATTTTCGTACATGTACGTCAAACCGTATTGTGGGGCTTGAGGCACAAAGTTTTCCGGGGGGCGCTGTTGAGCCATTTTGCCACGCCCATTAATACAAACCATGAAATATCAAATTTATCGCCAGGCCTGCCATGCATGCAAAATATGGTGACTTTTGGGGAACTATCAAATATGGACCAATCAGATGAAGGGGGGCGCGCTTTTTGGCATCTAGCGTCGCCACGGTAACACTTTTGAAAGAGAAAAGTAATGCGCGTAGTCGCATGATAGAGACGCACATTTTGATGTATAACACACCTGGGTGCACGTTACGGTTCGGGCCGTATTAATTCTCGAAGGAATGGCTCATATTGCTCCAAAATTACGCGATTAATTCAGAATGTTCAAAATGGCCGACTTCCTGTTCGGTTTCGGCCATGGCGCCAAGAGACTTTTCTTTAAGTTGCGACATGATACAGGTGTGTACCGATTTTCGTTCATGTACGTCAAACCGTATTATGGGGCTTGAGCCGCAAAGTTTTTTCTGTCTGAACCAACCAGGTGAAGGGTGGGCGCGCTTTTTGGCGTCTAGCGTCGCCACGGTAACGCTTTTGAAAGAGAAAAGTAATGCGTGTTGTCGCAGGATGGAGACGCACATTTTGATGTATAACACACCTGGGTGCACGTTACGGTTCGGGCCGTATTAACTGCCGAAGGAATGGCATAAATTGCGCCAAAGTGACACGATTAATTCAAAATGGCCAACATCCTATTCGGTTTCGGCCATGTCGCCAAGAGACTTTTCTTTAAGTTGTGTACTGATACAGGTGTGTAGCGATTTTCGTGCATGTACGTCAAACCATATTGTGGGGCTTGAGGCACAAAGTTTTCCGGGGGGCGCTGTTGAGCCATTTTGCCACGCCCATTAATGTAAACCATTAAATATCAAATTTTTCGCCAGGCCTGACTTGCATGCAAAATTTGGTGACTTTTTGGGCACGTTTAGGGGGGCAAAAAGGCCCTCCTTTTGTCAGAAGAAAGAAAAAAGAAAGAAAGAAAAAAAAAAAATTCCTACAGATACAATAGGGCCTTCGCACTGAAGGTGCTCGGGCCCTAATTAAAGCTGCAAGCAGCGATGAACGGGCCCTCGCACTCACGGCCACCGCTCCCATAAGCATATCAGAAATGACCCCACCCACGACTCTCTATGTCAAACCATTCAAAAGTTATAGCAGAAAATCGGGACAACCAATCAGAAGAAGGGGCGGGGCTAATTCAGGCCAATGAAGGTCAAGGACTCCATACAGAATCTGATGATACCACCCACGACTCTCTATGTCAAACCATTCAAAAGTTATAGCAGAAAATCGGGACAACCAATCCGAAGAAGGGGCGGGGCTAGTTCTCACCAATTATGGTTAAGGACTCAATACAGAGTCCCATGACACCAACCACGACTCTTTATGTCAAACCTTTCAAAAGTTATGGCAGAGAAAAGTATTCTAGGGGGCGCTGTTGAGCCGTTAGGCCACGCCCATTAATGCAAACCATGAAATATCAAATTTATCACCAGGCCTGGCTTGCATGCAAAATTTGGTGACTTTTGGAGAACTATCAAATATGGACCAATCAGATGAAGGGGGGCACGCTTTTTGGCGTCTAGCGTCGCCACGGTAACACTTTTGAAAGAGAAAAGTAATGCGCGTAGTCGCAAGATGAAGACGCACATTTTGATGTATAACACACCTGGGTACACGTTACGGTTCGGGCCGTATTAATTGCCGAAAGAATGGCATAAATTGCGCCAAAATTACACAATTAATTCAAAATGGCCGACTTCCTGTTCGGTTTTGGCCATGGCGCCAAGAGACTTTTCTTTAAGTTGCGACATGATATAGGTGTGTACCAATTTTCGTGCATGTACGTCAAACCGTATTGTGGGGCTTGAGGCACAAAGTTTTCTAGGGGGCGAGGATAAAAACGAGAAAGATTCCTACAGATACAATAGGGCCTTCGCACTGTAAGTGTTCGAGCCTAATTAAAGCTGCAAGCAGCGATGAACGGGCCCTCGCACCCTTGTGCACGTTCAGGCGTGCTGCAGTGGAAGCGCTTGTATGACTTGCATGTAGATGTCTTCATGCCTGGACATTTAGCGGATGACACCACCCACGACTCTCTATGTCAAACCATTTAAAAGTTATGGCAGAAAATAGGAACTATCAAATATCGACCAATCAGAAGGAGCGGGGTTAATTTGCACCAATTATGTTCAAGGACTCAAAACCGAGTTCGATGACACCCCTCACGACTCTTTATGTCAAACCATTCAAAAGTTATGACAGAAAGTAGGGACTATCAAATATGGACCAATCAGATGAAGGGAGGGGCGGCGCTTTTTGGCGTCACCACATTAACGCTTTTGACTGAGAAAAGTAATGCGCATCGTCGCATGATCGAGACGCACATTTTGATGTATAACACCTGGGTGCACGTTACGGTTTGGGCGAAGAAACGGCCGAAGAAATGGCATAAATTGTGGCAAAATTACACGATTAATTCAAAACAAAAACATTTCCTACAGATGCAATAGGGCTTTCGCACTGTCAGTGCTCGGGCTCTAATAATAATAAAATCTTTTCACATTGACACTCATTTCAATAACTTCACTGTTCATGTTTAGTTTGGATATTATTCACACTCAAAGTTTCTTGCTGTAAACAGTGTACTCAGGTACGCTACGCAAGTCATTAAATGTAAATATAATTTATAATATAATATAATAATCCATCCATACTGTGATGTCCTTCATATAGGTTTTATGGTCAAAGACAAAAAAAGAGAGTGCAGGAATATGAACTGAATAGGAGCAGTTCTGATTCCCAATAGAACATATTAAATACTCAACAGTTATTTTTATTGAATATATGAGAGCATCTTTTTTTACATCTTGAGATCTGTTACAAAGGTCCTGTTTGTTTTCTTCACTTCAACAAAAAGACAACAAAAATTACTTTGGCCATTTTGAGCACAGACATTGGAGGTCTGAAGCTGTCCTCTGGTCTTTACCAGCAGGCCACTGGGAGTACAGTCTTTACGGTGGGTTGCAGGGTGGGGCGTTCATGGATACGACTCATTCCTGCATGTCCACCCCCACAGATTTGTCATTTCAGTCTGATCAGCTTTTATGGATCAGCCTAGGACAATGGTTTGGAGTCTTTGGCAGGCCATGGTGTCAACAAGCATCACTGCCTTCCAGCCGGCAGTGTGTGAAGTATATATTGACAATATCCATGGCGTTATTCAATGTATCTGTCAGTGGTTGTAATGTTAGAGCCGATGCATTCAGGAGGTTGGATTCAATAATAGCAATGGAAACAGTATAGCTCTCAGAGCCACTCCAATTAGCTTGAGTCTTTTCAAGGATGAAATGCATTAGCTACTGAATGCGAAGCCCAGTTCTTATTCTCAAATGCATGGAACTTTCATTGTGTAAGTGTTCAGGCCTAAAGAAAAACCCTGTTAGAATGTGTAGCCTCTGTGTAATGCAACAAAGGTTTTGAAATCAAGGTCTGTTTTTCTCCATCTGGCAAAGCTACATACACACCAACAGAGAGCAATGGGGCTCTTCATTGACCATTACTCATGGGAATGAGTGCTGAGCAGAAAGTGCTTAGTAGAAAACAACAGGACACTTCCAACCCAACTCAAACATCATTGATCAGCCGTGCAGGATGTGTGCACACATGGGTTGTGCTCATGGCCACTAGTGTGAGTGCGCATTTGAGGCGAAAGATGAGAAAAAAGAGGGGGGGTGTGATTTTTCTCCTGTCACTTCAGTAAAGTGGGCCTGGGCTCTCCCAGCATCTCTCTGACCTTCATGCTCAGTTTCAGCACGCTTACATCACCCATTTCAAACACAGACCTTCATCATTTTTGAATGCATGTGCATGAAAGTGGGTGTTCAAGAGGGAGAGAATGAGCTATAGAGATGAGGACTGAAAGTGAGAAAAACAAGCCTCGTGTGTAGACGTGCAATTTTAATTTTACACCTCTGAAGCTTCACGGATTATCAGGAGTTTCCTCTCTTCATTATATTAGGTATTTAAAGTGCTTCTACCTCTGCAAGGGAATATATGTAGACTTGTTTTCAAGTGAATATATACAGGCTGGTGTCTTTTGGCACATTTCAGTACACTTTACTTCTGTCAAACTGAGTTTTGCAAATGAATGTTAATTGGAACAGTTCCTGGAGTTTAAAAGTTCGACTTGAAGGTAGGAATAATGTTACCATTGCCTTGCTATCTATCAAGAGTGATGACAAGAGGTGGTTAGACGAAGCGGATGTCTCTTGGTTACTCTCTGTGGAGATTTTATAGAACTGACGAGCCTGGGAGGAGACCCTGGGGTAGATAGAGGACATGCTGGAGGGTTTAAATGTCCCAGAAAGTGTCACTGCGTTTAAAAATACTGACAGGAGAAGAAAGGAAGTTGGTGGAACAGCTAAGGAAACAGGATATTTAAGATGATGTTGTAACCTTGTTACACTACCTTTGCAACTCCTGTATCAGATTTATAGATGTGTGGATATTCAGAAATAGGATCCGCTTATAAGAACGCTAGGTCAGGGATGTAGCAGCCACGTTGAAGTTTGTACTTGCGGTCTAATTTGTATCTAGTTTCGTATGCCTACACTATCTGCCGGTCATGCCTGAATTAAGATTTCAGATACAGCTTATGTATTTATATCAAATTAAAATGTACTTTTTGCCAATATATGCAGCAGATCTGGGCTACTTTATATATGAGAAAGGATCGTCTCTTGCACGGAAAAAGAGATGATTCACACATGTTGCACAAGAAAACGGAGTAAAACACTAATTACTAGATCCCAAATTGTAAAAAAAAAAAAACTGTTAGAAAAAAGTAAAAAGCTCTTAAGAAAATGAGAGAAACACCTCTATTGCTTGGCACCCAGAAAACCCCATTCTTGCACGTATGTATTTATAAAGACACTAAAACCGATTCCTCTAGCTTGCCACAAAGGAGCACCTCATTAAACGCTCAAAAAAGTGGGCTGTGAAAAAAGCAACATCTCAGTCACACAGCAAAAGAAGAAATAGTCATGAAAATTAATCCACTGATTTGTACCCACAGACATGATTTTCACAGGTCTTTTTGTGCCAGTGGACACAAAAATAAATACACAGATAAAGACATTTTTGCCACATTTCATGAAATTGAGATAGAAAGATTGTTGTATCAAATTTAAAAGGCAACAGTCAGAATTTGGAGGTGGGGTGAGTCGGGTGGTGGCAATTTATACACAACTGTCATGTAGAAGTAACTTCACTGTGAAATGTCCATTTGATTCGTTGTTTCCTTCTGTTCTTATCAACACATTAAAGTGGACATAAGATAGTCCAACCATTTTTGTCTTATCTAGGTTACTTTTAGCTTCTTACCCATCACACCTCCCAACAGTGGGTCAGAATCATAAAGAAAATATATCTGAGTATCCCTGGAACAAGATGTTGTTGCCTTAAGTGTTTTCTGATTGGTCGGATCTCTGCAGGCTTTTCGTGAGGGGCAGGTGTCCCTTATGAACGTGCACAACTCTTGTTGGTGTCAGGTAGGAAACGGAACACAGAGCTCCACACCAAGCTATGATAAACAACATTTTGAGAGATCTTTTATTTTCAAAAATTACGAGTCCAGAAAGTGACACGCATGTTTGAGCCAGAATCAGATCCCGAGTATGAAAGTCATCGACTGACGTAGCCATAAAAAGACAAATCGATTTCTTTGTTTGAGAAGACGGGAAAACCAGTCCAGCTGGAAAATGTTTATTGTGTTTTCAAATGAGCAAGAAATTAAATAATTCAAAGTAATTTATTTCCCTCAAGGCATTATTAATTAATATTCCTTTGGGCAAATGCAGGCAAATTCGGTCGAAGGCGTGTCCTTATTATCTCAACATTATATTAGATATATTGCCGTTTCTCACTGGTTTGCCTGTTGACATCATGATGCGTAGCTAAAAGCTGTCTTTCTCATGTGCATAGTTACGTTAATGTTCTTCAGCCCTTGTCCTCAGGACACACCCCGTGTTCCCTTGGTAGCTAATGTGAGGATCTGGCCGGAATAATGTGATCCTTCCACGCGCTACGTTGGCCAGAGAAGCCCCACCCTGTCTGGTGAAAAGAAGCGGCCTACTCACTCCTCAGGTTAAGGAGGAGATCTGAGCTCAGTGCAGGAACTCCCGGGGTTGGTAGAGGATGGCAATGCCCAGGACTGTCACTTAGGTAGAAGTACTGGGTGATGAAAATGGGGGGAAAAAAAAATAAAAATCGGGGATAAAACTAAATAAAAAAGTAAATTTATATGTCATTCATGTAATAAATAAACAGTAAGACCCCCTGTTAGAAAGCATACAATGTTTGAATTTTTCCATGACACCAACTAAGAAATACCAAGTAAGAATTAATAGTGTTGCTCGTTTTGAATCTGCACATGTGCTTTGTAACGTGCTTAGCTTCTAGGACGCATGCGCTTCTTTCCTCGCAAAAACACATGAAGACGGTCACAACGAGAACAACTAAATCACCTTGAAGGTAAGTCATTCTGGGTTTTTACTAGAGATGCACCGATCAGGATTTTGAGGGCCGATCACCGATCTCGAAAACCAGTATCAGCCAATCCCGATTTTGCCGATCACTGATCACAGGGTGAAATCCATAAATTCGTCAATATTGTTGTCTCATGTACACGACACTGACATTGTATTATTAGGTATAAAAATTAGGAGATTAGGTGTAAACTCGGCTTATAAAGAGTAAGTGTAGTTTAGTAGCTTCAGCTTTCCTGTGGTAATAATTATGTACAACATGTGCACCAACACAGTCAACAGCAGACATGTCACTCTCTAAAAGTTGATACAGGTTGCAAACTATAAACCTTAGTTTTCCTGTGGAAAGAGGAATTAAATCTTAAAATAAAAATTAATTATGAATTATTAAGCTTTGTGAAAGCTTTAGCGGTAGCATCCACCGCGTGTGAGGAAACTCTTGCGAGTGAAGCAAAACTCTTCACACTAGAACTCCACATGTCACGTGTGAAGCGACTGACACGACTGTCGTCCTGCATGAGGCTTTGGACTGTAAATAGTCTGGTAAAACTCAGACAGGATTTCATCAGTGAAATATTTACGACGCGGCAGCGCGCACCGCGGGTCCAAGCTGCAAACGTGTTTAAACCCAATCTCTTCTACAACAGAAAGCGGTTGATGGGCAAAGCATAGGAATTCATTACCTTACGATGTAGTTCTTTATTTTTCTTCCTGTTGTTTATAAGTCTCTGTTACAGGTGTTACAGCTGAGTTAGTGCCGTTATTGCACGCTCCTTTTTTTCCTCTCCCTTTTTTCTGCTGCAGCCAACTTTGAAAACTCAATACAGTATACTCCGTGTGAAGAACTTTCAAATGTCTTATCAGCTTCGTTGTGTTGAAATTCTTTTGTAACATTCCTCCTCGTGGCATCTCCTTTGCACACTGCAAATTTGTTGTCCTTTTAAGAAATTGTAAAACTCCCGCACCGGCGAGGCCGACGCCTCCTCAGGACCGCTCGGTCTGAGGTGCGGGAACACCCGCGCGGGCGGCAGTTTGTTGTTGTAAACGTCATCAGATCGGCCGCTCTGAACTATTATTTTCCGATCTCCGATCAAAACCGATAGAGCCATTATCGGCCCGATCCCGATCAGGGGCCGATCGATTGGTGCATCTCTAGTTTTTACTGCATATGAAATTGAGTTTAAATATAATATGATGTTAATATAAAGTGTAAGATGACCCCGGTTGCCATTACCATCACGTTTCACTGTAGCTTAGTTTTTCTATGGTCACTAAACGAAACGTCCTTGTGGGCTTGGGTCATGCACCAGAGGGGTACAACAGTCAGACCTAGCTGGCCCCATGATAAGTGCAGAATGTATGAGCTCCACCATTGTTTATAAAAATGATATACGTTTATTCAAAACAAATGGTTTGTTTTGTGTTTAGGACACTATAGGCCCTGGACAATCAAGCACGTTTGTTTAATGTAAAGTTATTTATGTATTTATTTAATGTGGCCATATATGTTTAGGGCTGCAATGAGTGGCATATTTTACTATCTGTGTGTTCGGGGCCACTACTGCAGTACTACTCAGGGGGTGGGGGGCTTTATCAACCGGCGCATCCAATGTTTCTAAAATGGCCATGTCCGCCTTTCTCTCGCTCGCGCTGGCCTGCGCATGCACGTTGCATGTGGCAACGTTAATGCACAAATAAATCACACTAATATGTTCGGTATTCTTTCGCTTTAATGTATTATTTTGTGCCAAAGCAAACACTTTCTGCAGTTGAAACAGTGCCCTCTCAAGCAGCAACTATGTAAGCAGTGTCACAAGCAACGTCATCTGGCTATTCAGGTAAAAAATTGTGTGTAGTGCTTTTCAACTTGAAAGAGGTTTACAATCATCACAGAACATAAATACAATTCCAAATTAAAATGAAGCAGAGTATGTTTTGAATTTTGAAAACAGTTTCTGTCCATGTTCAGGCAAAAACAAACATATGTTGAGAATTCTTGTGTGATGTATCAATAAATAAAATTTTAATCTTGATGAAATTTTATTTCATGCATGAAAAGCAGAAAATTTTAATTGACAGAATTAAGCAAATATTGGATACCTCAGGCTGAAAATGTCAATGAAATTTGGGGTAATGATTGTCTCTGCTCACTTTTCTCTTCTCCTCTCTCCTCCTCCCTTCTACTGTGTTCTTTTCTGTCCTCTTTCTCCTCTCCTCTTTCTTCCACTCTCCTCTGCTTTCCTTTCCCATTTTCTCTTGTCTCCTCTGCCCCCCCAACATTTAAATGTTGTGTAAATGTCACTTATATATAGTCTATAAATAAGTACCAGAGTTTCAGAGTGGGTAAATCTTACAAAGAAGGACAGAGTAAAATTCAATGTCCATATTAATAATAATAATCAGTAAATTACCTGAGGTTGGCTAGTAAAAGTAACTTGTATCTTGCAAGTATGATTTACTTGATTATCGTCCTTGCGGAATTTACTTCACTTTCAAAGTGCAAAATTTTATCAAGTAAATAATACTCCACATTTTTTTTTCAGTGCACCGTAGAGTTTGCAAGTCTTGGATACAATAAGTTAATCATGAATAGAACAACAACACCTTGTATACTTTTTTTTTATTAGTCAGTAACACGAAAAAGCATGTTTTTTCCACTTTTAAGCATTCCTTGCAAAATTGGGTTAAAAAAATGTTAATTATGTATACCTTCAACAGATGGTTAATAATTTGAAGTGAATTGCAAAAGAAGTACTAGCTTTAATAAGAAACAATAACTGCAGTTACAAACTTAGTTGATTTCTACAAAAGAATCCATAAGATGTACCTTGAGCTGTAATATACAAAATGCTTTTCTTTATTGGATGTTGGCAGAGTTTTGCAATTCCGATGATGGTTCTGAGTTACAAGACACAGGTCCGTGAAGTTTGAATGTAGTGGCTATAAGAATGAAATATTAGTACAGACTCCTGAAATGGAAACTAAAGTGCAATCCAAGAATTTATGGAGGCTCACACAAAGAGATTTATCCTCTCGGTGCAGTTACATTAGGTTGTACTTAGATTTATACTACTAAGGATGCTAAGATTGGGGTGAAAACATATTTTAAATCTGACTTTCACATTGGCAGGTTTGTTCTACCACTGCACCGATTTCATCACGAGAGATCATAAGTTTAGTTGAAAGTGTGGTTGAGTCAGATTTGCCCAAGGCTGACTGCTCTTGATGTGCTTACTCTCTTCAGACCTTTATGAGAGGGAATCACTTCATATTTTCAAAAGAATGGAGAGTTATTTACAGTCATGTGCAAAAGTCTTAGGCACCCATAGCCTTGTTGTTTTATCAATGTTTAAATGACGTCCCATATTTGTTTTCCAGTACCTTTTAAAGACACAAACTGAGAATCCACAAATCTCTCTCTACTAATCTACACAGAATGGATAAATAAGTTCATATTATTATAAAAATTATTGCAAACATTGTTAGGGGGACAGCCTCATTTGAAAAGGAGTGATGTGTTTAAAAGAGATCTGTGCTTGGTTGTGAGGGAGGTTACACTGAATACAGACCTGTGCTTATTGATTAATTTTGTTAGACGATTAATTTATATGGGTTTCCTTCTCTGATGCCAATTAAAAAGTGTTCCATTATTGGTTGGATAGTTATAGATGATCATTCAAACTTTAATATTAAAACAAGACTAAATGTGCACGAGAGTTTTGCACAGCAATATGTAGATGTGAAATAATTTGCATGGACAATCATTGACATGTTTTACATATAGTTGGTGGCAATATTTGTAATATTTTGGGGTCTTTGTATTTGAACTACCCAGAGATATGCTTAGACCATAGTGTTTTAAATTGGAGGTGGGGCTGGGGTGGAGGACTGTGCTCCCTCGTGTTTCTCTATTTGGCTGCTTTGATTTCCTGTCCCCTTTTCACACATTACTGTAGTACTATAGATTATTAGGGCCCCAGCACTTACAGTGCGAAGGCCCTATTGTATCTGTAGGAACTTTTTTTTTCCTTGTTTTTAGGGTCCGAGCACTGACGGTGCGAACGCCCTATTGTATCAGTAGGATTTTTTTTTCTTCTCCTTTTTGTCCCCCTAAACGTGCCCCAAAAGTCACCAAATTTTGCATGCAAGCCAGGCCTAGCGAAAAATTTTATATTTAATGGTTTGCATTAGTGGGCGTGGCCTAATGGCTCAACAGCGCCCCCTAGAAAACTTCGTGCCTCAAGCCCCACAATACGGTTTGACATACTAGCACGAAAATGGTACACACCTGTATAATGTCGCAACTTAAAGAAAAGTCTCTTGGCGCCATGACCGAAATCGAACAGAAAGTCGGCCATTTTGAATTAATCGTGTCATTTTGACGCAATTTATGCCATTTCTTCAACCGCTTCTTCGCCCGAACTGTAACGTGCACCCAGAGCCGTCTGGGAGATTTGCGAGGCCCTGTGCGAAATGGCTCGGGGGGGCCCTCGCGCGTGAGCGTAGCGAGCGCGCGCGCGAAATTTTTGGGTTTTTTGGGTCGGATCGGGTGTCTATATGCGCAATTTTAACTCTCCAATTAGCAAAATACTGGATACCTTCCCCTGCCTCATCATCATTTGACTTGCCTCGACGCGGGGCGCCACGGCTGCTTGAGACCCGGTCGGATTGGTGATTTTTGTGACAAATTTATCAAACAAACCTTTCAGAGAGGCATTAAACTCTTCCATTTTCTTTAGTTTTTTTCTTTTTTCATCCCCTGATGGAAATTTCCTGAATCTGTCTCGTTCTCTCGACATTGTGTGACAGTTTGTTCCAACTCCACCGTCTGGATCAGAGCAGCTTGTGTCAATGCGCTTGGTCTGATCAGTTGTATTGAACAACAGACACGCGTCATCATTGCACATATATTTTATTGATATGCACAGACTAGTACACATTTAGGTCTGTAATGGAATGTGACTGTTGATATTTATAAGTGTTGGACCACACCCAGTGATCATGTGGACTGTTATAAAGGTTTATGAACATTTTGTGAATGTATACCGTATTCAAACGTTGAAACCCTGGTCAACCCCCCCCCGGCCTGAAACTGGCTTTAATGTGCCTCATAAAATGGCGACTGTGCCATCAACTACAATCCCAGCATGCCTTGCGGGATGGGGCGGCGCCTGAGAGCGACGCGCACCCAATCCCGAGCGAGGCACTGATGACGTCATCGCAGCGCGCGGAGATACAAAACTCCGTGCTGCACCGAGACTTCTCTCTCTTCTCTTCTCTTCAGCCAACGATCCTGGACGCGCGTTGCTGTCCAGCAGCTTTTAAGAGCTGTGGGGGGGGGGGGGGTTTCAAGGAGCCGTCGAGGCCCGCACTGACCGGGCGCAAGGTCCGATCCCAGAGCGCTGCGCTGCGCTCTGAACTCTGTCTCCCTGCCTTAACTCCTTTCTTTTTTCCCCGAGCCCTGTCTTCCATTCAGGACGACAGCTCCGGGAGCCAAAAACCCGCCCGGAGCTCCAGCCTTTGGACCGCGAGGCCCTCGCGCAGCCCGGCGACACCACACGGGACGAGCCGACGTTCTGAAGGGAGGAAGCGGCCCCCGTGCGCAGCGAGGCGATGTGCTGAGGACGCGGTCAGGACCAGAGAGCCGGTGTGAGGTTTCTCCAGCCACTGTTCACTTTTTCTGTGGAGTTAGGAAAGGAGAGAGACCGAGCGGCCGCAGAAACTGAGGATCCCCGTCAGGAAACCCCTTGCAGGACCGAGCCGCAGGACGGAGCCTGCAGCCTCAGGTCCGGACTCCCGAGGACGCGTGAGCTGCGGTCTGGGCGATCAGTCACTGGTGTAGACCTGAATTTATGTTTAATGAAATTACTGTGTGCATATTACGGTTATTTGTTCATTTGGTGGTGCCGTTTCGCCAGTAGTCACGTTTAAAACACCGGGAGTAACACCCGGAGACCCCAGGAGGCGTGAGGTTTTGAGACCTGGGTGTATGAGTTTAACTGGGAGTGTTACAGAGCTAAATCTGTGTTCAGAGCTGAGATTACATCAGCATCATTATCAGGACTGTTTTCATTAATTTGTAGTCACTACTTTCTGCTAGTCATTCATGTTTTAAAGCGCTGTTTTCTGCAGTTGATCACGGTTTTAAGCACCGGGATCACCATCCGTTCTAATTGCACATGGCGTGGTTACAGTTCCGCCATCTTAAAAAAACGCAGCCATCTTGATGCAGCCACAATATTTTAAACCGTACATGTTCGTGATATCATTTTTATTATTGCTTTGATTTCTTTTTTTTCCATTCCATGCATTTAACCTTCATGTCATATTTTTCTATTGATGTTTTTCTAGTTAATTAATTGTTTTATGATACTTAAGTTCTGCCATCGGGATTTATTGGGTATCCATTTACATCTTCTTTGATACCCGTATGTAAATAAATTCTGATTGATTTTTAATGAGTGGTTGTTGTTATTTCATGCAAGATTTGGTCACAAATTGATTTGTTTAAGCAGAGCCTAGTGTTCGGATATCACGCCTTCATTGTTATTCTGTAAGATATAGTAAGATTTGCTGTTCTGCAGGATAATTCAAATCATATTGAGACTGATTTTCTGCTGTTAAAAGTTATCATTTCTCTGCTTAAGGAACAGAGTGGTGCCCCGAGGATTTTATTTATCATATTGATCATTTCAATTTGATAAATAGTCAACTTTATTAATTATTAATAATTATTAATAAAATTATTAATAACCCTTCGATAACTGGACAGCCAAGCTACCCGAGTTGCACAACATAAGGGAAAAAACGAAAACAAAAAACGAAAAAAAAAAAAAAAAAATCCCAAAAACGGCCCATAGCGCGAGGCCCCTTGGGGCGCGAGGCCCCGTGCGGTCGCACGGTTCGCACACCCCTTGCGGCGGCTCTGCGTGCACCCAGGTGTGTTCTACATCAACATGTGCGTCTCGATCCTGCAACGATGTGCAATACTTTTCTCAGTCAAAAGGGTTACTGTGGCGACGATAGACGCCAAAAAGCGCGCCCCCCCTTCATCTGCTTGGTCTATATTTGATAGTTCCTACTTTCTGCCATAACTTTTGAATGGTTTGACATAAAGACGTGTGGGTGGTGTCATCGCACATGGTTTTGAGTCTTTGAACATAATTGATGCAAATTAGCCCCGCCTCTTCATCTGATTGGTCGATATCTGATAGTTCCTACTTTCTGCCATAACTTTTGATATAGCGAGTCGTGGGTGGTGTCATCCACTAAATGTCCAGGCCTGAAGAATCTACATGCAAGTCATACAAGCTTCCACTGCAGCACGCCTGAACATGGCCATGAGTGCGAGGGCCCATTCATCGCTGCTTGCAGCTTTAATTGTTCTTTAAATCTCCTGCTCTGTGCACCATTGATAAATAAAGGACTTTGATGACATGTGTTTGGGTCAACTTTCTTAAAATCTGGAATATCCGGTACTGATATTATTGGTGAACTTTGAGAAAGTTTACCAACAAGTGCCTTGCGGTGTCCTATGGAGGAGACTATGACACTATAAAGCTGCTACAATTAGCCTCAACTGCTGTGTCTGTATACTCAATACAATGTAAAACTGTTTATTGCTTATTTGTTTGGTAGGGTGGGACTGCGTAAAAAATGCCTGGAAACATTGGAGATAGATAACCTATAGGGTTTCCATGCACAGATGATCTGGTTCTATTACTTTATTCAGAAGCTGATCTCCAGCATGCTCTTGGCCAGTTTGCTGTTGAGGATGAAGTTGTGTCAGCATTTCCAAAACTAAGGTCATGGTTCTGTGGTGGAAAATGGTTTATCTTGAATCCTTCCAGAAGGTAAATGATCGATGGCTCATGCAAATAGGGGCATTGTATGAAATTACTGTGGTGAAAATGAAGCTGAGCTCTATTTACCAGCTGGGCCGCATTACAAAGGTTCCTCATGAGCTAGTTACCAAAAAATGATAATGTGGACATGTGAAGACGTATCTGCATGAACCTAAACTTAGCACTGGGATAAGAAGCTCATACATCTTGCAATAGCTCGGAGACCGTTGAAGTGGTTTGAGTGTCTCTTTCAGATGCCCTTCAGTGTCTTTTTTTGGAGGTTTTCCAGGCATGTCCTTGGGCAGGATGACCTAAGGCACAATCTGAATTTCCAGACAGGATCATACATCCTATCTGGTGTAGGAGTGCCTCAGGATCCCCCAGGAGAAGCTGGAAAGCATCACTGGGGAGAAAGATGTCTGGAATTCCTTGCTTAGCTTGCTTAGCCACCAACCTCCTACTCACATCTTGATGGATACTCATAAGCAGACCTATTGTCTTCACATGAATGTAAAAGAATGTATAAGGAAGGGAGAATATGTGAACATTTCAGTACCACAAGTTTTGTTATCTCCTTTTATAAATCCATGTGCAACCTCATTTGTATGGACCAACCACATCTGAGAAGGCATTGGTTTCATACATGTAAAAAATATTTTTGTAGAGTAAAAGACGCAGAATATATTGGCAACACATTCATCTTGAAACTAGGTGTTATGTGGGCCTGGGACCCTGGACTCTCTAGAAAGATTATATCTTTCTGTTAGCTATATTGATTGGTTACCTCCCCCACTAGTTGGCCATTAAAAGCGGGCTGAGGGTCTCTGCTCTAGTTGTTACCACTGTGACGCTGGCCTGGAAAATACTACAAAATGAATGGATGCCAGAATGGCTGAATCATCACACTATCTGCTATTTTCTTAAAACAATTTATATTTGTAATTTATCCATCTTTTTTCCTGTTTCTAGATAGAACCTATGTGAAGGTATGTGATGCTGTTGGTTGAATTTATGAACCTTGTTGGGGAGTTGGAGCATGAACAAAGGCAGAAGCAGTTAAATTTGGTCTGGACTGTGATTGCTTTGTTAAAACTGGAAACTACTGAATTGACCTTAGCAGTGCTTATTTAATGGCGTTTCTAATTTGCCCTGATATATTCAAAAAAATTGACAATTACTGTTCTTTGAATAGAGTTTGTATCTTTTTGCTTTCATTCAGTTACTATAAATTGTGGGCCGTATTAACTAATTAAATACATTTTTATTTAATTGAACAATTCAAATCAACATCAGCATCTCAGCAATATAAGTAATATCAACGTTTTTAGGTTAAATTCCTATGACCATTACAGCTAAGGGGTCTGTTATTGTTTGTGAGGTGCTAAACTGACACACTTTTTGAAGCATGGCTAATTGCAGTTGATCTTTTCTCACAATCGTGGTTAAATGAGATTACTCACATAAACTCTGCTGCAGCTCTGCCCTCTTTCATTATCACAGTTACAGTCTCTAACACTCTGTCTTTCAACAAGCTTTAAACTGTTCTTTTATTCTGCAAAATGTATGACATGAAACTGTGCTGCAGAAAAACAGGGAAAAAACATGATGATGCCCAGTAGACAGGGAGATGTTGTGCCAGGAGAAAATAGAATTAATATTGTTCTAGCAATCTTGTTAAAACTCCCACCCAGCCCCTCCCACAAGCCAACGAGCCACACATATACACAGTAGTCTTTGCCAAGCAATCCTATTAAACAATGAGTGCGGCATTTAATCTCTTAACAAGGGGGGAGCTGCAGACAGAGAGATAGACAGGAGCATTTGCTCTTTCACTCTATATCTTACTCTCTGTTTAGTTTCCACCCTTCATAAAGCATAAAAGAACATAATGTCACTCCTGCTGCAGTGCCTCATTATCATCTCAATGTATTCAAGCTGTATACAAGTGATAATTCACAATAGTGCCTCTATAACGTAATGTACACCAGGTGAAGCTTCCTGGGTGCCCCCGTGTGTTGTATGTTATATGTGCGGGCAAATGTTAAAGATGTCTGTTAAAGCCATAAAACAGGTCAGCAAAAACAAACTGTAATGAATCTGTATTAATTTGACAACCGCATGCACGGCAGATCCATCAGCAAAGTAAAACTGACTGAAGTTAATCAGTCGAATGCAAAAACGTACACCTTCAGCATTGCACTTTTATGCAGCTACGCTCATACATCCTTTCAGTGTGAATCTTTACCAGCTGCACAAAGAGACTATTAAAAAAATCTGTTATTATATACAGTCACAAGCAAAAGCTAGCACCACCTCTTTTAATCCTATGCTTGTTGTCTAATACCTAAAAAGGAAAGATGTACAACAATTGTCTTAGAGAAACAACTGTGGCTGCACATCCACTGGTAGGGTCAAAAAAACCCAACTCCAAACAAATTAGAGTTCAGCTTCAACGAGAGGTTATTCACAAGTGGAAAAGCATTCAGGCAAATTTTGCCCGGAGTGGACATTGTAGTAAATTTGCCACAAGGACATACCATTCAGTGCTTAGAGAAATACAAAATATGCAAGAACTTCCTCTCAGACTACAGGCCTCACATAGAATTTATGATGTCGAAGTTCACGACCAAACTATTACAAGAAGACTGAATATGTAAAGTTTATTTAGAAGAGGTTGCCAAGAAAAAAGCCTCTTCACTAAAAAAAAAAAAAGAGCATGGAAGCACAATAAAGCTGAACAAACCACTAAACTTGTGGGATGACGTATGGGCAGATGAGACCAAAGTAGAGTTGTTTGGCCTTGATGCCCAGCACCAACTAAACAGAATTTCAGCAGAAACACCTCATTCCAACTTGTCAAACCCCTTGTGGAGGGGAGATGACTAGGATTTTCTTTTTTCTGCAGCCACAGGAACTGGACATCTTTCAGTCAATGGGTTTTTCATGAACTCCTCCGTATGGGAAACTATTCTAGATTCAAACATGAGGCCGTCTGTCAGCAGCTGTAGCTTGGTCATGCATGCATCAAGGCAATGACACAACGTAAAACTGAAAATCTGCATTAGAATGGCAGAGAGATGAAAGAATATTGTCAAGGTATACACGTTTACAGCTGTGGCAGGTCCTTGAGAGCTGTGTAGTAGCGAATGCCCAGGAGCCTAGATGGACTGAAGCAATGTTGTAAAAGACGAATAGGATAAGATTCCTCCACCACAACCTGAGACACTGAAACCTACAAAGGAAATGTCTACTTCCAGTTATTGCTACTAGAGGTGGCTCTAGAAGCTGACTGTTTATACAGTTATCTGTAAAGGGAGCGTCAGGGGTTTAACAGAATCATTTACAAAAAAACCCAACTAATGAAACTGGCCTGGACAAATTAGTTGGAGCCCCAGAAAGACTATAGGGACTATTGGACTAAATTCTGTCCTGTAATGAAGACAGGTGTATTCAAGTTATATCTGTATTATCTGCACCTCTATAAATACAAAACCGAAACCTGTTTTCAGTTCCCTGCAGGGGAACCCAATGACTCTTACCATCCAGTAGCAGATCTGAGAGCAGCAGCAAAAAACACTTTCCTGTAAACTGAGTGGTTAAATGTACAAACCAGATTCGGTCGATGTTGGGAAATTGTGTAAAATGTAAATAAAAACATAATACAACGATTTGAAAATCCTTCTCAACCTGTATTCAATTTAATACACTACAAAAACATATTTAATGTTCAAACTGATAAACTTAATAGTTTTTTGCCAAATAATAATTAACTTAGAATTTCATGGCTGCAACACGTCCAGTAGAAGTTGGGAAAGGTGGCAAAAAATACTGAGAAAGCTGAGAAAAGCTTGGAACATCCCACATGTGATCAGGCTAATTGGGAACAGGTGGGTACCATGATTGGGTATAAAAGGAGCCTCCCCAAACATGTTCAGTCATTCACAAGCAAGGATGGGGCGAGGGTCACCACTTTGTCCACAACTGCATGAGAAAATAGTTGAACAGTTTAAGAACAACATTTCTCAAAGCAAAATTGCAAGGAATTTAGGGATTTCAACATCAATGGTCCATAATATCATCAAAAGGTTCACAGAATCTGGTGAAATCACGGCACGTAAGCGCCACGGCCGGAAACCAAGACTGTATGACCGTGACCTTCGATCCCTCAGACGGCACTGCCTTAAAAACCCACATGAGTGTGTAAAGGATATCACCAAATGGCCTCAGGAAAACTTCAGAAAACCACTGTCAGTAAATACAGTTCATCACTACATCAGTCAGTGCGGGTTAAAACTCTACCATGCAAAGCAAAAGCCGTTTATGAAAAACATCCAGAAACCTGTTATCTGGTATGGAGGATTTTTTGTGCCAAAATTAAATAAATACATTAATTATTAAATTGGGAATTAAATATATCATTAATTAATTAAATGTGTCATTAATTAAAATTAGAATGAAATGTCATTAATTAATTAAAATACAATTAATTTTAAGTAAAAATATATATTTATTATTTCAGCATTTAATTAATTAATGACACATTTAATTAATGATTTCGTGTTGCGTGTGAATCATGAAATGTAAAACTGCATTTAATTAATTAATGACACATTTAATTAATGATTTTGTGTTGCTGAATCATGAAATGTAAATGTAAAACTGTCAGTTTCACTCGTCAAACTCAGTGGGCGGAGCTAACGCAAATCTAGTGGAATCCACTGCTTTGGTCTGAAACTGGAGGTAGAAGTGGAAGCCTTTCTAAACATGACAGCTGTGAGTTGCGTGTTGTAGAGAGTTGCGTGATGCAGCAGCAGGTATCTGCTGTGACGGAGCTCTGAGTTCTGCTCAGAGCTTCTTCAATTAAACTTGCTGCTTCTCTCAGGAGCTCTGGGCAGGATTGTGACATTTTGTACACCTTGCTGTTTCAACATTTGTGGTTAGAGGACCAATGTTTCAGTGGTAGCCAATAACATTTTGGAGTAGTGTAAAAATTTTGGAGTAGAGTAAAAATTTTGGAGTAGAGTATCCAAACCAACGTAGAGGTGAATAGCGCCATCTAGTGTATCGTAATGTGTCCACAAGCCCTGCAACAATCCATTATGTGGATTCGATTTGCCTTGACGTGCAGGGGAACCAATGGTGTTTGGAATCCGCCCACTGAGTTTGACGAGTGAAACTAACAGTTTTACATTTACATTTCATGATTCAGCAACACAAATTCATTAATTAAATGTGCCATTAATTAATTAAATGCATTTTTACATTTCATGATTCACACGCAACACAAAATCATTAAATGTGTCATTAATTAATTAAATGCTGAAATAATAAATATATATTTTTACTTAAAATGAATTGTATTTCAATTAATTAATGACATATTTCATTCTAATTTTAATTAATTAATGACACATTTAATTAATTAATGATATATTTCATTCCCATGTTAATTAATTAATGATGTATTTATTTATTTATTTAGGCACAAAAAATCCTCCATAATCTGGGCCCGAGCTCATGTAAAATGGACTGATGCACAATGGAAAAGTGTTTTGTGGTCTGATGAGTCCACTTTTCAAATTGTTTTTGGAAACACTGGACGTCGTGTCCTCCGGACCAAAGAGGAAGCGGAACCATCCGGACAGTTATCAACGCAGAGTTCAAAAGCAGCATCTGTGATGGTGTGGGGGTGCATTAGTTCCCGTGGCATGGGTGACTTACATTTCTGTGAAGGCAACATAAATGCTGAAAAGTACATGCAGATTTTGGAGCAACACATGCTGCCATCCAAGCGAAGTCTTTTTCATGGACGCCGCTGCTTATTTCAGCAAGACAATGCCAAGCCACATTCTGCACGTGTTACAACAGCGTGGCTTGGAAGTAAAAGAGTCCAGGTTCTCCCCTGGCCCGCTTGCAGTCCAGATCTGTCTCCCATTGAAAATGTGTGGCACATTATGAAGCATAAAATACGACAGAGAAGACCCCGGACTGTTGAACAACTGAAGCGGTTCATCAAGCAAGAATGTGAAAGAATTCCACATGAGAAGCTGAGAGAATTAGTCTCCTCTCTTCCAAAATGTTTATTGAGTGTTATTAAAAGGAAAGGTGATGTAACAAAGTGGTAAACATGCCCTTTCCCAACTTCTACTGCACATGTTGCAGCCATGAAATTCTAAGTTAATTATTTGAAAAATAAAATAGTTTATGAGTTTGAGCATTAAATATGTTGTTCTTTGTAGTGTATTCAATTGAATATGGGTTGAAAAGGATTGTCAAATCATTGTATTTTGTTTATATTTTACACAATTTCCCAACTTCAACCGAATCCGGTTTGTAGTTCTCCCACTCGCCAGTCCTGCTCATTGATGTTGTTTCTTCTGGAAACGTTGTGGTCTTAAGCTTGAATGCTACGAAGTTAGTTCTGACTATAACTATCATGGCTGGGATTTATTTAAGACTACAGGAGCACAAATAAGCAAAAGTCATGAACTTGAAATATCCAAAGAGCATTTCAGCCATTTCTTCTAATTTAAAAAAGCATGTATCAGTCTTAGTTTGTCTGCGTTGAGAGGCTGAAAAGGGATATAAGTGACTTCCTTTTTTAATGTTTACTCTGTACCTGTCAACTGAAAATTTGTTGAATTAGAATAATTTATTAAAATGCAAATGCATGCACTCAGCGTTGGAAAAAACATGAAAGTCAAATGAATAATCCCCTTTAAAAATTCTCCACTGAGCTCTGATAAGCTCAGCTAAATGTCTCAGGAGGGAAAAGATATATATCTGTTACTGTGTTTTTTCCCTCGAAAATCTATTAGAATATAGTCATATCAAATTATCCACATTTAAAAGCTCATAATATATTCAGAGGCTGTATAGTGTGTATTCTGCATTTGAGTTTGTCTAAAGCCATAGTGAGAGAGATATTAATCCAGATCTGACAGAAATAACCTTATCTTGTTGAATTTTGACAGCACGTGACAGATCCAAATAAAAAAATGTACTCACCACACCATGGAAAGGATGATGTTGTTCTTGGTTATTTCTTTTGTCAAGCGGGCAATATATCACAGTCGTTGAGGGAGTAACTCTAACACTTAGCAACCTTCAGCAAGAGCAGGCTGGCTGAAGTTGGCGTAACAAACAGATCCTTGAAATTCACAGCAGAATAATTTCCCCTGAGACATCTGACCACGACCTGAAGCCATCCATGCAAAGTGACATCTGTCAAAGTGGCGACAGTGGAGAAATCCTCTTCTAAATGAGAACTAATCAGAGAGCAGCATGGCACAAGGGACGCCGAGTGGCATGGCTAAGCTAATATCCACCTCCAGCACGAGTGGAAAGTTTGTACAGCGTAAGGCTTGTTAGAAAGCACGGACATGTAACCACAAATCAGACAAAAGTGACGAAGAGCTTGAGATGTTATTTTGTCCCAGTCTTCCTGTAAAGATGTCTTCAGTTGTACATTTACTGGGTTATATTTGTAGCATTGGTGATTTTCCACAGATTTTCTATCGGGGTCAAGTCAGGACTCCAGGCAGCTCAGTCCTGGAGATTTAACTTTTACTTCCTCAGTCATCTCTTTGTGACGTGTGTACATTGTTGTTTTGCATAGGCTTGTGAGAAATGGATGCATGTTCCAGGGGAAAGTGTGGTCTTGAAGGCAGCATGTGCAGCTCTAAAATTGCAGTGGACTTTTCTCCAGTAACACTGCTATCACCAAAGTGGAAACGAGCTTCGTAAAGGACACATACACATCTATGTACCATCACAAGGCTTGGCTTTGGGACTTATTGCTGATAACTGTCTGCATTTTTAGGGCCCGAGCACTTGCAGTGCGAAGGCCCTATTGTAATTGCAGGAATTATTAGGGCCCGAGCACCTTCAGAGCGAAGGCCCTATTGTATTTGCAGGAATTTTTATTATTAGGGCCCGAGCACCTTCAGTGCGAAGGCCCTATTGTATCTGTAGGAATTCTTCGCGTTATTATTAGGGCCCGAGCACCTTCAGTGCGAAGGCCCTATTGTATTTGCAGGAATTTTTCTTATTAGGGCCCGAGCACCTTCAGAGCGAAGGCCCTATTGTATTTGCAGGAATTTTTATTATTATTAGGGCCCGAGCACCTTCAGAGCGAAGGCCCTATTGTATTTGCAGGAATTTTTATTATTATTATTATTATTATTATTATTATTATTTTCCTGACAAAGTGAAGGCCTTTTTGCCCCCCTTAACATGCCCAAAAAGTCACCAAATTTTGCACCCTAGTCAGGCCTGGCGAAAAATTTGATATTTAAAGGTTTGCATTAATGGGCGTGGCAAAATGGCTCAACAGCGCCCCCTTGAAAACTTTGTGCCTCAAGCCCCACGATACGGTTTGACGTACATGCACGAAAATCGGTACACACCTGTATCATGGGACAACTTAAACAAAAGTCTCTTGGGGTCATGCCCGAAAGCGAACAGGATGTCGGCCATTTTGAATTAATCGTGTCATTTTGGCGAAATTTATGCCATTCCTTCCAAAGTTAATTCAGCCCGAACCGTAACTTGCCCCCAGGTGTGTTATACATCAAAATGTGCGTCTCCATCCTGCGACAACACGCATTACTTTTCTCTTTCAAAAGCGTTACCGTGGCGGCGCTAGACGCCAAAAAGCGCGCCCACCCTTCATCTGATTGGTTCGACAGAAAAAACTTTGCGCCTCAAGCCCCATAATACGGTTTGACTTACATGAACGAAAATCGGTACACACCTGTATCATGTTGCAACTAAAAGAAAAGTCTCTTGGCACCATGCCAGAAACCGCACAGGAAGTCGGCCATTTTGAACATTCTGAATTAATTGCGTAATTTTTGAGCAATATATGCCATTCCTTCGAGAGTTAATTCAGCCCGAACCGTATCGTGAATCCAGATGTGTTATACATCAAAATGTGCGTCTCCATCCTCCGACTACACGCATTACTTTTCTCTTTCGAAAGTGTTACCGTGGCGACGCTAGACGCCAACAAGCGCACCCCCCCTTCATCTGATTGGTCCATATTTGATAGTTCCCCAAAAGGCACCAAATTTGGCATGCAAGCCAGGCCTGGTGATAAATTTGATATTTCATGGTTTGCATTAATGGGCGTGGCAAAATGGCTCAACAGCGCCCCCCGGAAAACTTTGTGCCTCAAGCCCCACAATACGGTTTGACGTACATGCACGAAAATCGCTACACACCTGTATCATGGCACAACTTAAAGAAAAGTCTCTTGGAGCCATGGCCAAAACCGAACAGGATGTCGGCCATTTTGAATAAATTGTGTCATTTTGGCGAAATTTATGCCATTCCTTCGAGAGTTAATTCAGCCCGAACCGTATCGTGCACCCAGGTGTGTTATACATCAAAATGTGCGTCTACATCCTGCGACACCACGCATTACTTTTCTCTTTCAAAAGTGTTACCGTGGCGACGCTAGACGCCAAAAGGCGCGCCCCCCTTCATGTGATTGGTCCATATTTGATAGTTCTCCAAAAGTCACCAAATTTTGCATGCAAGCCAGGCCTGGTGATAAATTTTATATTTCATGGTTTGCATTAATGGGCGTGGCCTAACGGCTCAACAGCGCCACCTTGAATACTTTTCTCTGCCATAACTTTTGAATGGTTTGACATAGAGAGTCGTGGGTGGTGTCATCAGATTCTGTATGGAGTCCTTGACCTTCATTGGCCTGAATTAGCCCCGCCCCTTCTTCTGATTGGTTGTCCCTTTTTTCTGCTATAAACTTTGAATGGTTTGACATAGGAAGTCGTAGGTGGTGTCAAGGGACTCTGCAATGAGTCCTTGAGCTTCTTTGGCCTGAATTAGCCCCGCCCCTTCTTCTGATTAGTTGTCCCTTTTTTATAATAAAATCGCCACGAGCCGCCAGTCGCTCTCGCGCTGACTCCCGCTTCCTGATTCAAACGTCTGCCGGCCCCGCCCCCCGACCAATCGGTGGCGAGTAGGGTGATGACGGCCCCGCCCCCGACCAATCAGTGGCGAGTAGGGTGATGACGGCCCCGCCCCCCGACCAATCAGCTCCCTGTAATGTGGTGACGTCAGAAATATTCCCAGCTCAGCCCGGTTACAACCTTGGCAGAATGGTTACAGAAAAAGTAATAATTAAAATAGTAGGGTTTTACTAATATTTATAACTTACAAATATTTAAAAAAATTAGAAAAAACAGCTCCAGACTTACATTGCTAAATATCGATATGTTGGTCTCTCCTAAGTCAGTAGGTCAAATAGAAATGTGAATCTGAGTCTTAGCTCAGCCAGAGTGTTCCCGTCTTTGGAGTCAGAGATCAGAGTTCGATTCCCGCAGTATCCATACTTTTTTGTCAGCAATTTTTTTTTTTCTACATCAATATGTGCGTCCCTGTCCTGCAACGACGCACATTACTTTTCTCATTTAAAAGCGTTACCGCGGCAACGCTAGACACCAAAAAGTGCGCCCACCCTTCATCTGATTGGTTCAGAGGGAAAAAACTTTGAGCCTCAAGCCCCATAATACGGTTTGACGTACATGAACGAAAATCGGTACACACCTGCATCATGTCGCAACTTAAAGAAAAGTCTCTTGGCGCCATGGCCAAAACCGAACAGGAAGTCGGCCATTTTGAATTAATTGTGTAATTTTGGTGCAATTTATGCCATTCTTTCGGCAATTAATACGGCCCGAACCGTAACGTGCAACCAGGTGTGTTATACATCAAAATGTGCGTCTTCATCTTGCGACTACGCGCATTACTTTTCTCTTTCAAAAGTGTTACCGTGGCGACGCTAGACGCCAAAAAGCGTGCCCCCCTTCATCTGATTGGTCCATATTTGATAGTTCTCCAAAAGTCACCAAATTTTGCATGCAAGCCAGGCCTGGCGATAAATTTGATATTTCATGGTTTGCATTAATGGCCGTGGCCTAACGGCTCAACAGCGCCCCCTAGAATAATTTTCTCTGCCATAACTTTTGAAAGGTTTGACATAAAGAGTCGTGGGTGGTGTCATGGGACTCGGTATTGAGTTCTTGACCATAATTGGTGAAAATTAGCCCCGCCCCTTCTTCGGATTGGTTGTCCCGATTTTCTGCTATAACTTTTGAATGGTTTGACATAGAGAGTCGTGGGTGGTATCATCAGATTCTGTATGGAGTTCTTGACCTTCATTGGCCTGAATTAGCCCCGCCCCTTCTTCTGATTGGCTGTCCCTTTTTTCTGCTATATCTTTTGAATGGTTTGACATAGGAAGTCGTGGGTGGTGTCATTTCTGATATGCTTATGGGGGCGGTGGCCGTGAGTGCGAGGGCCCGTTCATCGCTGCTTGCAGCTTTAATTATTATTATTATTTTTCTTCTGACAAAGTGATGGCCTTTTTGCCCCCCTTAACATGCCCAAAAAGTCACCAAATTTTGCACCCAAGTCAGGCCTGGCGAAAAATTTTATATTTAATGGTTTGCATTAATGGGCGTGGCAAAATGGCTCAACAGCGCCCCCTTGAAAACTTTGTGCCTCAAGCCCCACGATACGGTTTGACGTACATGCACGAAAATCGGTACACACCTGTATCATGGGACAACTTAAAGAAAAGTCTCTTGGCGTCATGCCCGAAACCGAACAGGAAGTCGGCCATTTTGAATTAATCGTGTCACTTTGGCGCAATTTATGCCATTCCTTCGAGAGTTAATTCAGCCCGAACCGTATCGTGAACCCAGATGTGTTATACATCAAAATGTGCGTCTCCATCCTGCGACTACACGCATTACTTTTCTCTTTCAAAAGTGTTACCGTGGCGACGCTAGACGCCAACAAGCGCACCCCCCCTTCATCTGATTGGTCCATATTTGATAGTTCCCCAAAAGGCACCAAACTTGGCATGCAAGCCAGGCCTGGCGATAAATTTGATATTTCATGGTTTGCATTAATGGGCGTGGCAAAATGGCTCAACAGCGCCCCCCGGAAAACTTTGTGCCTCAAGCCCCACAATACGGTTTGACGTACATGCACGAAAATCGCTACACACCTGTATTATGGAAAAACTTAAAGAAAAGTCTCTTGGAGCCATGGCCGAAACCGAACAGGATGTCGGCCATTTTGAATAAATTGTGTCATTTTGGCGAAATTTATGCCATTCCTTCGGCAGTTAATTCAGCCCGAACCGTAACGTGCACCCAGGTGTGTTATACATCAAAATGTGCGTCTCCATCCTGCAACACCACGCATTACTTTTCTCTTTCAAAAGCGTTACCGTGGCGACGCTAGACGCCAACAAGTGCACCCCCCCTTCATCTGATTGGTCCATATTTGATAGTTCTCCAAAAGTCACCAAATTTTGCATGCAAGCCAGACTTGGCGATAAATTTGATATTTCATGGTTTGCATTAATGGGCGTGGCCTAACGGCTCAACAGCGCCCCCTAGAATACTTTTCTCTGCCATAACTTTTGAATGGTTTGACATAGGAAGTTGTGGGTGGTGTCATGGGACTCTGTAATGAGTCCTTAAGCTTCGTTGGCCTGAACTAGCCCCGCTCCTTCTTCTGATTGGTTGTCCCTTTTTTCTGCTATAACTTTTTAATTGTTTGACATAGGAAGTTGTGGGTGGTGTCATGGGACTCTGTAATGAGTCCTTAAGCTTCGTTGGCCTTAATTAGCCCCGCCCCTTTTTCTGATTGGTTGTCCCGATTTTCTGCTATAACTTTGGAATGGTTTGACATAGAGAGTCGTGGGTGGTGTCATCAGATTCTGTATGGAGTCCTTGACCTTCATTGGCCAGAATTAGCCACGCCCCTCCTTCTGATTGGTTGTCCCTATTTTCTGCTATAACTTTTGAATGGTTTGACATAGAGAGTCGTGGGTGGTGTCATTTCTGATACGCTTATGGGGGGCGGTGGCCGTGAGTGCGAGGGCCCGTTCATCGCTGCTTGCAGCTTTAATTATTATTATTATTATTTTCCTGACAAAGTGAAGGCCTTTTTGCCCCCCTTAACATGCCCAAAAAGTCACCAAATTTTGCACCCTAGTCAGGCCTGGCGAAAAATTTGATATTTAAAGGTTTGCATTAATGGGCGTGGCAAAATGGCTCAACAGCGCCCCCTTGAAAACTTTGTGCCTCAAGCCCCACGATACGGTTTGACGTACATGCACGAAAATCGGTACACACCTGTATCATGGCCGAACTTAAAGAAAAGTCTCTTGGGGTCATGCCCGAAACCGAACAGGATGTCGGCCATTTTGAATTAGTCGTGTCATTTTGGCGAAATTTATGCCATTCCTTCGAAAGTTAATTCAGCCCGAACCGTAACGTGCCCCCAAGTGTGTTATACATCAAAATGTGCGTCTCCATCCTGCGACAACACGCATTACTTTTCTCTTTCAAAAGCGTTACCGTAGCGGCGCTAGACGCCAAAAAGCGCGCCCACCCTTCATCTGATTGGTTCGACAGAAAAAACTTTGTGCCTCAAGCCCCATAATACGGTTTGACGTACATGAACGAAAATCGGTACACACCTGTATCATGTCGCAACTAAAAGAAAAGTCTCTTGGCGCCATGGCCGAAACCGAACAGGAAGTCGGCCATTTTGAACATTCTGAATTAATTGCGTAATTTTGGAGCAATATATGCCATTCCTTCGAGAGTTAATTCAGCCCGAACCGTATCGTGAACCCAGATGTGTTATACATCCAAATGTGCGTCTCCATCCTGCGACTACACGCATTACTTTTCTCTTTCGAAAGTGTTACCGTGGCGACGCTAGACGCCAACAAGCGCACCCCCCCTTCATCTGATTGGTCCATATTTGATAGTTCCCCAAAAGGCACCAAATTTGGCATGCAAGCAGGGCCTGGCGATAAATTTGATATTTCATGGTTTGCATTAATGGGCGTGGCAAAATGGCTCAACAGCGCCCCCCGGAAAAGTTTGTGCCTCAAGCCCCACAATACGGTTTGACGTACATGCACGAAAATCGGTACACACCTGTATCATGGCACAACTTAAAGAAAAGTCTCTTGGAGCCATGGCCGAAACCGAACAGGATGTCGGCCATTTTGAATAAATTGTGTCATTTTAGCGAAATTTATGCCATTCCTTCGAGAATTAATTCAGCCCGAACCGTAACGTGAACACAGATGTGTTATACATCAAAATATGTGTCTCCATCCTGCGACTACACGCATTACTTTTCTCTTTCGAAAGTGTTACCGTGGCGACACTAGACGCCAACAAGTGCACCCCCCCTTCATCTGATTGGTCCATATTTGATAGTTCTCCAAAAGTCACCAAATTTTGCATGCAAGACAGACTTGGCGATAAATTTGATATTTCATGGTTTGCATTAATGGGCGTGGCCTAACGGCTCAACAGCGCCCCCTAGAATACTTTTCTCTGCCATAACTTTTGAATGGTTTGACATAGGAAGTCGTGGGTGGTGTCAGGGGACTCTGTAATGAGTCCTTAAGCTTCGTTGGCCTTAATTAGCCCCGCCCCTTCTTCTGATTGGTTGTCCCGATTTTCTGCTATAACTTTGGAATGGTTTGACATAGAGAGTCGTGGGTGGTGTCATCAGATTATTTATGGACTCCTTGACCTTCATTGGCCTGAATTAGCCCCGCCCCTTCTTCTGATTGGTTGTCCCTTTATTCTGTTATAACTTTTTAATGGTTTGACATAGGAAGTCGTGGGTGGTGTCATGGGACTCTGTAATGAGTCCTTAAGCTTCGTTGGCCTTAATTAGCCCCGCCCCTTCTTCTGATTGGTTGTCCCGATTTTCTGCTATAACTTTGGAATGGTTTGACATAGAGAGTCCCTCTTCCTGATTCAAACGTCTGCTGGCCCCGCCCCCCGACCAATCAGTGGCGAGTAGGGTGATGACGGCCCCGCCCCCCGACCAATCAGTGGCGAGTAGGGTGATGACGGCCCCGCCCCCCGACCAATCAGTGGCGAGTAGGGTGATGACGGCCCCGCCCCCCGACCAATCAGTGGCGAGTAGGGTGATGACGGCCCCGCCCCCGACCAATCAGTGGCGAGTAGGGTGATGACGGCCCCGCCCCCCGACCAATCAGTGGCGAGTAGGGTGATAACGGCCCCGCTCCCCGACCAATCAGCTGCCTGTAATATGGTGACGTCAGAAATAGACCCGTGCTCAGCCCGGTTAGAACCTCGGTAGAATGGTTACAGAAAAAGTAATAAAAATAGTAGTGTTTTACTAATATTTATACCTTACAAATATTTAAAAAATTAGGAAAAAAAAGTTCCAGACATTTTATCGCTATGTTGGTCTCTCTTAAGCCAGTAAGTCGAAGTGAAAGGGATAGCTGAGACGTAGCTCAGCCACAGCATTACGATCTTTGGTGCCAGAAGTCGAGAGTTTGAGCCTGGCTGTACCTATGATGACATTTTTTGTCAGCAATTTTTGTGTTTTTTTTTACATCAAAATGTGCGTCTCTGTCCTGCGACTACGCGCATTACTTTTCTCTTTCAAAAGTGTTACCGTGGCGACGCTAGACGCGAAAAAGCGCGCGTCCCCTTCATCTGATTGGTCCATATTTGATAGTTCTCCAAAAGTCACCAAATTTTGCATGCAAACCAGGCCTGGTGATAAATTTGATATTTCATGGTTTGCATTAATGGGCGTGGCCTAACGGCTCAACAGCGCCCCCTAGAATATTTTTCTCTGCCATAACTTTGGAATGGTTTGACATAGAGAGTCGTGGGTGGTTTCATCAGATTCTGTATGGAGTCCTTCATTGGCCTGAATTAGCCCCGCCCCTTCTTCTGATTGGTTGTCCCTTTTTTCTGCTGTAACTTTTGAATGGTTTGACATAGGAAGTCGTGGGTGGTGTCTTTTCTGATATGCTTATGGGGGGCGGTGGCCGTGAGTGCGAGGGCCCGTTCATCGCTGCTTGCAGCTTTAATTATTATTATTTTTCTTCTGACAAAGTGATGGCCTTTTTGCCCCCCTTAACATGCCCAAAAAGTCACCAAATTTTGCACCCAAGTCAGGCCTGGCGAAAAATTTGATATTTCATGGTTTGCATTAATGGGCGTGGCAAAATGGCTCAACAGCGCCCCCTTGAAAACTTTGTGCCTCAAGCCCCACGATACGGTTTGACGTACATGCACGAAAATCGGTACACACCTGTATCATGTCACAACTTAAAGAAAAGTCTCTGGGCGTCATGTCGAGAAACCGAACAGGAAGTCGGCCATTTTGAATTAATCCTGTCACTTTGGCGCAAATTATGCCATTCCTTCGGCAGTTAATTCAGCCCGAACCGTAACGTGCACCCAGGTGTGTTATACATCAAAATGTGCGTCTCCCTCCTGCGACCACACGCATTACTTTTCTCTTTCAAAAGCGTTACCGTGGCGACGCTAGACGCCAAAAAGCGCGGCCACCCTTCATCTGGTTGGTTCAGACAGAAAAAACTTTGCGCCTCAAGCCCCATAATACGGTTTGACGTACATGAACGAAAATTGGTACACTCCTGTATCATGTCGCAACTAAAAGAAAAGTCTCTTGGCGCCATGGCCAAAACCCAACAGGAAGTCGGCCATTTTGAACATTCTGAATTAATTGCGTAATTTTGGGGCAATATATGCCATTCCTTCGAGAGTTAATTCAGCCCGAACCGTATCGTGCACCCAGGTGTGTTATACATCAAAATGTGCGTCTACATCCTGCGACACCACGCATTACTTTTCTCTTTCAAAAGTGTTACCGTGGCGACGCTAGACGCCAAAAGGCGCGCCCCCCCTTCATGTGATTGGTCCATATTTGATAGTTCTCCAAAAGTCACCAAATTTTGCATGCAAGCCAGACTTGGCGATAAATTTGATATTTCATGGTTTGCATTAATGGGCGTGGCCTAACGGCTCAACAGCGCCCCCTAGAATACCTTTATCTGCCATAACTTTTGAATGGTTTGACATAGGAAGTTGTGGGTGGTGTCATGGGACTCTGTAATGAGTCCTTAAGCTTCGTTGGCCTCAATTAGCCCCGCCCCTTCTTCTGATTGGTTGTCCCTTTTTTCTGCTATAACTTTTTAATGGTTTGACTCCCGCTTCCTGATTCAAACGTCTGCCGGCCCCGCCCCCCGACCAATCAGTGGCGAGTAGGGTGATGACGGCCCCGCCCCCCGACCAATCAGTGGCGAGTAGGGTGATGACGGCCCCGCCCCCCGACCGATCAGCTGTTGTAATGTGGTGACGTCAGAAATAGTCCCGTGCTCAGCCCGGTTAGAACCTCGGTAGAATGGTTACAGAAAGAGTAATAAATAAAATAGTAGTGTTTTACTAATATTTATACCTTACAAATATTTAAAAAATTAGGAAAAAAAGTTCCAGACATTTTATTGCTATGTTGGTCTCTGCTAACGCAGTAAGTCAAAGCGAAAGGAATGGCTGAGACATAGCTCACCCAGAGCATATTCGTTTTTGGCGCCAGAGGTCGGGAGTTCGAGCCTGGCTAGATCCCGAAATTTTTGTCAGCAATTTTTTTTTTTTTTTTTTTACATCAACATTTGCGTCTCTGTCCTGCGACGACGCACATTACTTTTCTCTTTCAAAAGTGTTACCGTGGCGACGCTAGACGCAAAAAGGCGCGCCCCCCCTTCATGTGATTGGTCCATATTTGATAGTTCTCCAAAAGTCACCAAATTTTGCATGCAAGCCAGACTTGGCGATAAATTTGATATTTCATGGTTTGCATTAATGGGCGTGGCCTAACGGCTCAACAGCGCCCCCTAGAATACTTTTATCTGCCATAACTTTTAATGGTTTGACATAGGAAGTTGTGGGTGGTGTCATGGGACTCTGTAATGAGTCCTTAAGCTTCGTTGGCCTTAATTAGCCCCGCCCCTTCTTCTGATTGGTTGTCCCTTTTTTCTGCTATAACTTTTTAATGGTTTGACTCCCGCTTCCTGATTCAAACGTCTGCCGGCCCCGCCCCCCGACCAATCAGTGGCGAGTAGGGTGATGACGGCCCCGCCCCCCGACCAATCAGTGGCGAGTAGGGTGATGACGGCCCCGCCCCCCGACCGATCAGCTGTTGTAATGTGGTGACGTCAGTAATAGTCCCGTGCTCAGCCCGGTTAGAACCTCGGTAGAATGGTTACAGAAAGAGTTATAAATAAAATAGTAGTGTTTTACTAATATTTATACCTTACAAATATTTAAAAAATTAGGAAAAAAAGACCCAGACATTTTATTGCTATGTTGGTCTCTGCTAAAGCAGTAAGTCAAAGCGAAAGTTATGGCTGAGACATAGCTCACCGAGAGCATATCCGTCTTTGGTGCCAGAGGTCGGGAGTTCGAGCCTGGCTAGATCCTGAAATTTTTGTCAGCAATTTTTTTTTTTTTTTTTTACATCAACATGTGCGTCTCTGTCCTGCGACGACGCACATTACTTTTCTCTTTCAAAAGTGTTACCGTGGCGACGCTAGACGCGAAAAAGCGCGCCTCCCCTTCATCTGATCGGTCCATATTTGATAGTTCTCCAAAAGTCACCAAATTTTGCATGCAAGCCAGGCCTGGTGACAAATTTGATATTTCATGGTTTGCATTAATGGGCGTTGCCTAACGGCTCAACAGCGCCCCCTAGAATACTTTTCTCTGCCATAACTTTTGAAAGGTTTGACATAGGAAGTTGTGGGTGGTGTCATGGGACTCTGTAATGAGTCCTTGACCATAATTGGTGAAAATTAGCCCCGCCCCTTCTTCTGATTGGTCGTCCCGATTTTCTGCTATAACTTTTGAATGGTTTGACATAGAGAGTCGTGGGTGGTGTCATCAGATTCTGTATGGAGTCCTTGACCTTCATTGGCCTGAATTAGCCCCGCCCCTTCTTCTGATTGGTTGTCCCTTTTTTCTGCTATAACTTTTGAATGGTTTGACATAGGAAGTCGTGGGTGGTGTCATTTCTGATATGCTTATGGGGGCGGTGGCCGTGAGTGCGAGGGCCCGTTCATCGCTGCTTGCAGCTTTAATTATTATTATTATTATTATTTTTCTGACGAAAGGAGGGCCTTTTTGCTCCCCTAAACGTGCCCAAAAAGTCACCAAATTTTGCATGCAAGGCAGGCCTGGCGAAAAATTTGATATTTAATGGTTTGCATTAATGGGCGTGGCAAAATGGCTCAACAGCGCCCCCTTGAAAACTTTGTGCCTCAAGCCCCACGATACGGTTTGACGTACATGCACGAAAATCGCTACACACCTGTATCATGGCACAACTTCAAGAAAAGTCTCTTGGAGCCATGGCCCAAACCCAACAGGAAGTCGGCCATTTTGAATTAATTGTGTAATTTTGGCGCAATTTATGCCCTTCCTTCGGCAGTTAATACGGCCCGAACCGTAACGTGCCCCCAAGTGTGTTATACATCAAAATGTGCGTCTCCATCCTGCGACTACACGCATTACTTTTCTCTTTCAAAAGCGTTACCGTGGCGACGCTAGACGACAAAAAGCGCGCCCACCCTTCATCTGATTGGTTCAGACCGAAAAAACTTTGCGCCTCAAGCCCCATAATACGGTTTGACGTACATGAACGAAAATCGGTACACTCCTGTATCATGTCGCAACTTAAAGAAAAGTCTCTTGGCGCCATGGCCGAAACCGAACAGGAAGTCGGCCATTTTGAACATTCTGAATTAATCGCGTAATTTTGGAGCAATATATGCCATTCCTTCGAGAATTAATACGGCCCGAACCGTATCGTGAACCCAGATGTGTTATACATCAAAATGTGCGTCTCCATCCTGCGACTACACGCATTACTTTTCTCTTTCAAAAGTGTTACCGTGGCGACGATAGACGCCCACAAGCGCACCCCCCCTTCATCTGATTGGTCCATATTTAATAGTTCCCCAAAAGGCACCAAATTTGGCATGGAAGCCAGGCCTGGCGGTAAATTTGATATTTAATGGTTGACATTAATGGGCGTGGCAAAATGGCTCAACAGCGCCCCCCGGAAAACTTTGTGCCTCAAGCCCCACGATACGGTTTGACGTACATGCACGAAAATCGCTACACTCCTGTATCATGGCGCAACTTCAAGAAAAGTCTCTTGGAGCCATGGCCGAAACCGAACAGGAAGTCGGCCATTTTGAATTAATTGTGTAATTTTGGCGCAATTTATGCCATTCCTTCGGCAATTAATACGGCCCGAACCGTAATGTGCACCCAGGTGTGTTATACATCAAAATGTGCGTCTCCATCCTGGGACTACACGCATTACTTTTCTCTTTCAAAAGTGTTGCCGTGGCGACGCTAGACGCCAAAAGGCGCGCCCCCCCTTCATCTGATTGGTCCATATTTGATAGTTCTCCAAAAGTAATCAAATTTTGCATGCAAGTCAGACTTGGCGATACATTTGATATTTCATGGTTTGCATTAATGGGCGTGGCCTAACGGCTCAACAGCGCCCCCTAGAATACTTTTATCTGCCATAACTTTTGAATGGTTTGACATAGGAAGTCGTTGGTGGTGTCATGGGACTCAGTAATGAGTCCTTAAGCTTCGTTGGCCTTAATTAGCCCCGCCCCTTCTTCTGATTGGTTGTCCCTTTTTTCTGCTATAACTTTTTAATGGTTTGACTCCCGCTTCCTGATTCAAACGTCTGCCGGCCCCGCCCCCCGACCAATCAGTGGCGAGTAGGGTGATGACGGCCCCGCCCCCCGACCAATCAGTGGCGAGTAGGGTGATGACGGCCCCGCCCCCCGACCAATCAGCTGTTGTAATGTGGTGACGTTAGAAACAGTCCCGTGCTCAGCCCGGTTAGAACCTCGGTGGAATGGTTAAAGAAAAAGTAATAATAAAATAGTAGTGTTTTACTAATATTTATACCTTACAAATATTTAAAAAATTAGGAAAAAAAAGTTATGGACATAATATCGCTATCTTGGTCTGTCCTAAACCAGTAAGTCAAAGTGAGGTATCAGCTGAGATATAGCTCAACCAGATCATTGCCATCTTTGGTGCCGGTGGTTGGGAGTTCGAGCCTGGCACGATGCTGAAAATTTTGTAAGCAAATTTTGTGTTTTTTTTACATCAAGATGTGCGTCTCTTTCCTGCAACGACGCACATTACTTTTCTCTTTCAAAAGTGTTACCGTGGCGACGCTAGACGTGAAAAAGCGCTCGTCCCCTTCATCTGATTGGTCCATATTTGATAGTTCTCCAAAAGTAGTCAAATTTTGCATGCAAGTCAGACTTGGCGATACATTTGATATTTCATGGTTTGCATTAATGGGCGTGGCCTAACGGCTCAACAGCGCCCCCTAGAAAACTTTTATCTGCCATAACTTTTGAATGGTTTGACATAGGAAGTTGTGGGTGGTGTCATGGGACTCTGTAATGAGTCCTTAAGCTTCGTTGGCCTTAATTAGCCCCGCCCCTTCTTCTGATTGGTTGTCCCTTTTTTCTGCTATAACTTTTTTAATGGTTTGACTCCCGCTTTCTGATTCAAACGTTTGCCGGCCCCGCCCCCCGACCAATCAGTGGCGAGTAGGGTGATGACGGCCCCGCCCCCCGACCAATCAGTGGCGAGTAGGGTGATGACGGCCCCGCCCCCCGACCAATCAGCTGTTGTAATGTGGTGACGTTAGAAATAGTCCCGTGCTCAGCCCGGTTAGAACCTCGGTGGAATGGTTACAGAAAAAGTAATAATAAAATAGTAGTGTTTTACTAATATTTATACCTTACAAATATTTAAAAAAATTAGGAAAAAAAAGTTCCAGACATTTTATCGCTATCTTGGTCTGTCCTAACCCAGTAAGTCAAAGTGAGGTATCAGCTGAGATATAGCTCAACCAGATCATTGCGATCTTTGGTGCCGGTGATTGGGAGTTCGAGCCTGGCAGGATGCTGAAAATTTTGTAAGCAAATTTTGTGTTTTTTTTACATCAAGATGTGCGTCTCTTTCCTGCGACGACGCACATTACTTTTCTCTTTCAAAAGTGTTACCGTGGCGACGCTAGACGTGAAAAAGCGCTCGTCCCCTTCATCTGATTGGTCCATATTTGATAGTTCTCCAAAAGTCACCAAATTTTGCATGCAAGCCAGGCCTGGTGATAAATTTGATATTTCATGGTTTGCATTAATGGGCGTGGCCTAACGGCTCAACAGCGCCCCCTAGAATACTTTTCTCTGCCATAACTTTTGAATGGTTTGACATAGGAAGTTGTGGGTGGTGTCATGGGACTCTGTAATGAGTCCTTGACCTTCATTGGCCTGAACTAGCCCCGCCCCTTCCTCTGATTGGTTGTTCCTTTTTTCTGCTATAACTTTTGAATGGTTTGACATAGAGAGTCGTGGGTGGTGTCATTTCTGATATGCTTATGGGGGGCGGTGGACGTGAGTGCGAGGGCCCGTTCCTCGCTGCTTGCAGCTTTAATTATTATTATTAGGGCCCGAGCACCTTCAGTGCGAAGGCCCTATTGTATTTGCAGGAATTTTTCTTCTTATTATTATTTTTCTTCTGACAAAGTGATGGCCTTTTTGCCCCCCTTAACATGCCCAAAAAGTCACCAAATTTTGCACCCAAGTCAGGCCTGGCGAAAAATTTGATATTTAATGGTTTGCATTAATTGGCGTGGTAAAATGGCTCAACAGCGCCCCCTTGAAAACTTTGTGCCTCAAGCCCCACGATACGGTTTGACGTACATGCACGAAAATCGGTACACACCTGTATCATGGCGCAACTTAAAGAAAAGTCTCTGGGCGTCATGTCGAGAAACCGAACAGGAAGTCGGCCATTTTGAATTAATCGTGTCATTTTGGCGAAATTTATGCATTCCTTCGGCAGTTAATTCAGCCCGAACCGTAACCTTCCCCCAAGTGTGTTATACATCAAAATGTGCGTCTCCATCCTCCGACCCCACGCATTACTTTTCTCTTTCAAAATCGTTACCGTGGCGACGCTAGACGCCAAAAAGCGTGCCCACCCTTCATCTGATTGGTTCAGACAGAAAAAACTTTGCGCCTCAAGCCCCATAATACGCTTTGACGTACATGAACGAAAATCGGTACACACCTGTATCATGTCGCAACTAAAAGAAAAGTCTCTTGGCGCCATGGCCGAAACCGAACAGGAAGTCGGCCATTTTGAACATTCTGCATTAATCGCGTAATTTTGGAGCAATATATGCCATTCCTTCGAGAATTAATTCAGCCCGAACCGTATCGTGAACCCAGATGTGTTATACATCAAAATGTGCGTCTCCATCCTGCGACTACACGCATTACTTTTCTCTTTCAAAAGTGTTACCGTGGCGACGCTAGACGCCAAAAAGCGCGCCGCCCTTCATCTGATTGGTCCATATTTGATAGTTCCCCAAAAGGCACCAAATGTTGCACCCAAGCCAGGCCTGGCGAATAATTTGGTATTTAATGGTTTGCATTAATGGGCGTGGCAAAATGGCTCAACAGCGCCCCCTTGAAAACTTTGTGCCTCAAGCCCCACAATACGGTTTGACGTACATGCACGAAAATCGCTACACACCTGTATCATGGCACAACTTAAAGAAAAGTCTCTTGGAGCCATGGCCGAAACCGAACAGGATGTCGGCCATTTTGAATACATTGTGTCATTTTGGCGAAATTTATGCCATTCCTTCGGCAGTTAATTCAGCCCGAACCGTAACGTGCCCCCAGGTGTGTTATACATCAAAATGTGCGTCTACATCCTGCGACACCACGCATTACTTTTCTCTTTCAAAAGTGTTACCGTGGCGACGCTAGATGCCAAAAGGCGCGCCCCCCCTTCATGTGATTGGTCCATATTTGATAGTTCTCCAAAAGTCACCAAATTTTGCATGCAAGCCAGACTTGGCGTTACATTTGATATTTCATGGTTTGCATTAATGGGCGTGGCCTAACGGCTCAACAGTGCCCCCTAGAATACTTTTCTCTGCCATAACTTTTGAATGGTTTGACATAGAGAGTCGTGGCTGGTGTCATCAGATTCTGTATGGAGTCCTTGACCTTCATTGGCCTGAATTAGCCCCGCCCCTTCTTCTGATTGGTTGTCCCTTTTTTCTGCTATAACTTTTGAATGGTTTGACATAGGAAGTCATGGGTGGTATCATGGGACTCTGTAATGAGTTCTTAAGCTTCGTTGGCCTTAATTAGCCCCGCCCCTTCTTTTGATTGGTTGTCCCGATTTTCTGCTATAACTTTGGAATGGTTTGACATAGAGAGTCCTGGGTGTTGTCATAAGATTCTGTATGGAGTCCTTGACCTTCATTGGCCTGAATTAGCCCCGCCCCTTCTTGTCATTGGTTGTCCCTTTTTTCTGCTATAACTTTGGAATGGTTTAACATAGAGAGTCGTGGGTGGTGTCATCAGATTCTGTGTGGAGTCCTTGACCTTCATTGGCCTGAATTAGCCCCGCCCCTTCTTCTGATTGGTTGTCCCTTTTTTCTGCTATAACTTTTCAAAGGAAGAGAATGCTGCTGACTGACTGCTGGTTCCAATCCCTCGTCTCTTCCAAGATGCTCCACAGACACTAAACACAGTTTCTCCAAATATCTGTCAGGCCTTGCTTTATCTTTGTCTTGTAAAGACCTTGTTTTTCCACCTCATTGATTTCCATCTTGTCACTAGACTACATCCTGATCCTGCAGTGTTTTTTTTAGCCGCCCGCAGCAAAGTTCAAACCTCCCTCTCCCACCAGATTGCGTTGGGTCCCGCGGGTTCCGGCAGGACCCAACCCCAATGCAGCCCTCTACTCCACAGTACCAGCCACCACCACGGCTCCTCTTCCTCGTCTTCCTCATGAGGTTTCTACCATCCCTGTCTGACAGAACCTCGAGTGACACGCTCACAGCTGTTTCTTTGGCTGATGAACTCTGCCAGAGCATCTGGGGCCAAATCATGCAGTACTTTATAAATCAAATTTAAATCTGCAGATGTGTGAAGACTGTCGGAGTTTAAAAGACTGTATTTTTTTAAATTGTACAGTGGTGAGGCCTGTAGGCTTTCATCCATAACTTTAATTGGCTGTTTGTACCAGTGTTTTTTTGCACTCTGACTAGCCTGGGACCAACTGATCAGGCGATAGTTAAAGTTAGTTAGTTAGTTAGCGATAGTTAAAGTAAAATCCTTGATGTCAACCTGAGGTCTTCTGATGTCAGACTCCTGTCCATCCCCCGTACCCGTTTAAAAACCTTTGGAGACTTTCAGCGTGGCTGCCCCCGCCCTCTGGAACTCTCTCCTCCTTGAAATCCACCATTCCCCCACTCTCCACAGTTTCAGAGCTCAAAACTCACCTCTTCTCCTTGTCCTTCCCTGAATAGGCTAAGGTCCCCCCCCTGTTTTTGTTTTGTTTTGTTCGTTTGCCCCCCCTTTGTTAAGCGACCTTGGGTATCATGAAAGGCGCTATATAAGTATAAGTTAATATTATTATTAGGGCCCGAGCACCTTCAGTGCGAAGGCCCTATTGTATTTGCAGGAATTTTTCTTCTTATTATTATTTTTCTTCTGACAAAGTGATGGCCTTTTTGCCCCCCTTAACATGCCCAAAAAGTCACCAAATTTTGCACCCAAGTCAGGCCTGGCGAAAAATTTGATATTTAATGGTTTGCATTAATTGGCGTGGTAAAATGGCTCAACAGCGCCCCCTTGAAAACTTTGTGCCTCAAGCCCCACGATACGGTTTGACGTACATGCACGAAAATCGGTACACACCTGTATCATGGCGCAACTTAAAGAAAAGTCTCTGGGCGTCATGTCGAGAAACCGAACAGGAAGTCGGCCATTTTGAATTAATCGTGTCATTTTGGCGAAATTTATGCATTCCTTCGGCAGTTAATTCAGCCCGAACCGTAACCTTCCCCCAAGTGTGTTATACATCAAAATGTGCGTCTCCATCCTCCGACCCCACGCATTACTTTTCTCTTTCAAAATCGTTACCGTGGCGACGCTAGACGCCAAAAAGCGTGCCCACCCTTCATCTGATTGGTTCAGACAGAAAAAACTTTGCGCCTCAAGCCCCATAATACGCTTTGACGTACATGAACGAAAATCGGTACACACCTGTATCATGTCGCAACTAAAAGAAAAGTCTCTTGGCGCCATGGCCGAAACCGAACAGGAAGTCGGCCATTTTGAACATTCTGCATTAATCGCGTAATTTTGGAGCAATATATGCCATTCCTTCGAGAATTAATTCAGCCCGAACCGTATCGTGAACCCAGATGTGTTATACATCAAAATGTGCGTCTCCATCCTGCGACTACACGCATTACTTTTCTCTTTCAAAAGTGTTACCGTGGCGACGCTAGACGCCAAAAAGCGCGCCGCCCTTCATCTGATTGGTCCATATTTGATAGTTCCCCAAAAGGCACCAAATGTTGCACCCAAGCCAGGCCTGGCGAATAATTTGGTATTTAATGGTTTGCATTAATGGGCGTGGCAAAATGGCTCAACAGTGCCCCCTTGAAAACTTTGTGCCTCAAGCCCCACAATACGGTTTGACGTACATGCACGAAAATCGCTACACACCTGTATCATGGCACAACTTAAAGAAAAGTCTCTTGGAGCCATGGCCGAAACCGAACAGGATGTCGGCCATTTTGAATACATTGTGTCATTTTGGCGAAATTTATGCCATTCCTTCGGCAGTTAATTCAGCCCGAACCGTAACGTGCCCCCAGGTGTGTTATACATCAAAATGTGCGTCTACATCCTGCGACACCACGCATTACTTTTCTCTTTCAAAAGTGTTACCGTGGCGACGCTAGATGCCAAAAGGCGCGCCCCCCCTTCATGTGATTGGTCCATATTTGATAGTTCTCCAAAAGTCACCAAATTTTGCATGCAAGCCAGACTTGGCGTTACATTTGATATTTCATGGTTTGCATTAATGGGCGTGGCCTAACGGCTCAACAGTGCCCCCTAGAATACTTTTCTCTGCCATAACTTTTGAATGGTTTGACATAGAGAGTTGTGGGTGTTGTCATAAGATTCTGTATGGAGTCCTTGACCTTCATTGGCCTGAATTAGCCCCGCCCCTTCTTGTCATTGGTTGTCCCTTTTTTCTGCTATAACTTTGGAATGGTTTAACATAGAGAGTCGTGGGTGGTGTCATCAGATTCTGTGTGGAGTCCTTGACCTTCATTGGCCTGAATTAGCCCCGCCCCTTCTTCTGATTGGTTGTCCCTTTTTTCTGCTATAACTTTTCAATGGTTTGACATAGGAAGTCGTGGGTGGTGTCATGGGACTCTGTAATGAGTCCTTAAGCTTAGTTGGCCTTAATTAGCCCCGCCCCTTCTTCTGATTGGTTGTCCCGATTTTCTGCTATAACTCTGGAATGGTTTGACATAGGAAGTCGTGGGTGGTGTCATCAGATTGTTTATGGAGTCGTTGACCTTCACTGGCCTGAATTAGCCCCGCCCCTTCTTCTCATTGGTTTTCCCTTTTTTCTGCTATAGCTTTTGAATGGTTTGACATAGGAAGTCGTGGGTGGTGTCTTTTCTGATATGCTTATGGGGGGCGGTTGACGTGAGTGCGAGGGCCCGTTCATTGCTGCTTGCAGCTTTAATTATTATTATTATTATTTTCCTGACAAAGTGAAGGCCTTTTTGCCCCCCTTAACATGCCCAAAAAGTCACCAAATTTTGCACCCTAGTCAGGCCTGGCGAAAAATTTGATATTTAAAGGTTTGCATTAATGGGCGTGGCAAAATGGCTCAACAGCGCCCCCTTGAAAACTTTGTGCCTCAAGCCCCACGATACGGTTTGACGTACATGCACGAAAATCGGTACACACCTGTATCATGGGACAACTTAAACAAAAGTCTCTTGGGGTCATGCCCGAAACCGAACAGGATGTCGGCCATTTTGAATTAGTCGTGTCATTTTGGCGAAATTTATGCCATTCCTTCGAAAGTTAATTCAGCCCGAACCGTAACGTGCCCCCAAGTGTGTTATACATCAAAATGTGCGTCTCCATCCTGCGACAACACGCATTACTTTTCTCTTTCAAAAGCGTTACCGTGGCGGCGCTAGACGCCAAAAAGCGCGCCCACCCTTCATCTGATTGGTTCGACAGAAAAAACTTTGTGCCTCAAGCCCCATAATACGGTTTGACGTACATGAACAAAAATCGGTACACACCTGTATCATGTCGCAACTAAAAGAAAAGTCTCTTGGCGCCATGGCCGAAACCGAACAGGAAGTCGGCCATTTTGAACATTCTGAATTAATTGCGTAATTTTGGAGCAATATATGCCATTCCTTCGAGAGTTAATTCAGCCCGAACCGTATCGTGAACCCAGATGTGTTATACATCCAAATGTGCGTCTCCATCCTGCGACTACACGCATTACTTTTCTCTTTCGAAAGTGTTGCCGTGGCGACGCTAGACGCCAACAAGCGCACCCCCCCTTCATCTGATTGGTCCATATTTGATAGTTCCCCAAAAGACACCAAATTTGGCATGCAAGCCATGCCTGGCGATAAATTTGATATTTCATGGTTTGCATTAATGGGCGTGGCAAAATGGCTCAACAGCGCCCCCCAGAAAAGTTTGTACCTCAAGCCCCACAATACGGTTTGACGTACATGCACGAAAATCGGTACACACCTGTATCATGGCACAACTTAAAGAAAAGTCTCTTGGAGCCATGGCCGAAACCGAACAGGATGTCGGCCATTTTGAATAAATTGTGTCATTTTGGCGAAATTTATGCCATTCCTTCGAGAATTAATTCAGCCCGAACTGTAACGTGAACACAGATGTGTTATACATCAAAATGTGCGTCTCCATCCTGGGACTACACGCATTACTTTTCTCTTTCAAAAGTGTTACCGTGGCGACGCTAGGCGCCAAAAGGCGCGCCCCCCCTTCATCTGATTGGTCCATATTTGATAGTTCTCCAAAAGTAATCAAATTTTGCATGCAAGTCAGACTTGGCGATACATTTGATATTTCATGGTTTGCATTAATGGGCGTGGCCTAACGGCTCAACAGCGCCCCCTAGAATACTTTTATCTGCAATAACTTTTGAATGGTTTGACATAGGAAGTTGTGGGTGGTGTCATGGGACTCAGTAATGAGTCCTTAAGCTTCGTTGGCCTTAATTAGCCCCGCCCCTTCTTCTGATTGGTTGTCCCTTTTTTCTGCTATAACTTTTTAATGGTTTGACTCCCGCTTCCTGATTCAAACGTCTGCCGGCCCCGCCCCCCGACCAATCAGTGGCGAGTAGGGTGTTGACGGCCCAGCCCCCCGACCAATCAGCTGTTGTAATGTGGTGACGTTAGAAATAGTCCCGTTCTCAGCCCGGTTACAACCTCGGTAGAATGGTTACAGAAAAAGTAATAATAAAATAGTAGTGTTTTACTAATATTTATACCTTACAAATATTTAAAAAATTAGGAGAAAAAAGTTCCAGACATTATATCGCTATCTTGGTCTCTCCTAAGCCAGTAAGTCAAAGTGAGCTATCAGCTGAGATATAGCTCAACCAGATCATTGCGACCTTTGGTGCTGGTGGTTGGGAGTTCCAGCCTGGCAGGATGCTGAAATTTTTGTAAGCAAATTTTGTGTTTTTTTTACATCAAGATGTGCGTCTCTTTCCTGCGACGACGCACATTACTTTTCTCTTTCAAAAGTGTTACCGTGGCGACGCTAGACGTGAAAAAGCGCTCGTCCCCTTCATCTGATTGGTCCATATTTGATAGTTCTCCAAAAGTCACCAAATTTTGCATGCAAGCCAGGCCTGGTGATACATTTGATATTTAATGGTTTGCATTAATGGGCGTGGCCTAACGGCTCAACAGCGCCCCCTAGAATACTTTTCTCTGCCATAACTTTTGAATGGTTTGACATAGGAAGTTGTGGGTGGTGTCATGGGACTCTGTAATGAGTCCTTGACCTTCATTGGCCTGAACTAGCCCCGCCCCTTCCTCTGATTGGTTGTTCCTTTTTTCTGCTATAACTTTTGAATGGGTTGACATAGAGAGTCGTGGGTGGTGTCATTTCTGATATGCTTATGGGGGGCGGTGGACGTGAGTGCGAGGGCCCGTTCATCGCTGCTTGCAGCTTTAATTAGGGCCCGAGCACTTGCAGTGCGAAGGCCCTATTGTAATTGCAGGAATTCTTCTTCTTCTTCTTCTTCTTATTGTTCTGACAAAAGGAAGGCCTTTTTGCCCCCCTAAACGTGCCCAAAAAGTCACCAAATTTTGCATGCAAGCCAGGTCTGGCGAAAAATTTGATATTTAACGGTTTGCATTAATGGGCGTGGCAAAATGGCTCAACAGCGCCCCCTTGAAAACTTTGTGCCTCAAGCCCCACAATGCGGTTTGTCGTACATGCACGAAAATCGGTACACACCTGTATCAGTACACAACTTAAAGAAAAGTCTCTGGGCGTCATGTCGAGAAACCGAACAGGAAGTCGGCCATTTTGAATTAATCGTGTCATTTTGGCGAAATTTATGCCTTCCTTCGGCAGTTAATACGGCCCGAACCGTAACGTGCACCCAGGTGTGTTATACATCAAAATGTGCGTCTCCATCCTCCGACACCACGCATTACTTTTCTCTTTCAAAAGCGTTACCGTGGCGACGCTAGACGCCGAAAAGCGCGCCCACCCTTCATCTGATTGGTTCAGACAGAAAAAACTTTGCGCCTCAAGCCCCTCAATACGGTTTGACGTACATGAACGAAAATCACTACACACCTGTATCATGTCGCAACTTAAAGAAAAGTCTCTTGGCGCCACGGCCGAAACCGAACAGGAAGTCGGCCATTTTGAACATTCTGAATTAATCGCGTAATTTTGGAGCAATATATGCCATTCCTTCGAGAATTAATACGGCCCGAACCGTATCGTGAACCCAGATGTGTTATACATCAAAATGTGCGTCTCCATCCTGCGACTACACGCATTACTTTTCTCTTTCAAAAGTGTTACCGTGGCGACGCTAGACGCCAACAAGCGCACCCCCCCTTCATCTGATTGGTCCATATTTGATAGTTCCCCAAAAGGTACCAAATTTGGCACGCAAGCCAGGACTGGCGATAAATGTGATATTTCATGGTTTGCATTAATGGGCGTGGCAAAATGGCTCAACAGCGCCCCCCGGAAAACTTTGTGCCTCAAGCCCCACAATACGGTTTGACGTACATGCACGAAAATCGCTATACACCTGTATCATGGCACAACTTAAAGAAAAGTCTCTTGGAGCCATGGCCGAAACCGAACAGGAAGTCGGCCATTTTGAAATCTGATTGGTCCATATTTGATAGTTCTCCAAAAGTCCCCAAATTTTGCATGCAAGACAGACTTGGCGATAAATTTGATATTTCATGGTTTGCATTAATGGGCGTGGCCTAACAACTCAACAGCGCCCCCTAGAATACTTTTCTCTGCCATAACTTTTGAATGGTTTGACATAGGAAGTTGTGGGTGGTGTCATGGGACTCTGTATGGAGTCCTTGAGCTTCGTTGGCCTTAATTAGCCCCGCCCCTTCTTCTGATTGGTTGTCCCGATTTTCTGCTATATCTTTGGAATGGTTTGACATAGAGAGTCGTGGCTGGTGTCATCAGATTCTTTATGGAGTCCTTGACCTTCATTGGCCTGAATTAGCCCCGCCCCTTCTTCTGATTGGTTGTCCCTTTTTTCTGCTATAACTTTTGAATGGTTTGACATAGGAAGTCGTGGGTGGTGTCATGGGACTCTGTAATGAGTTCTTAAGCTTCGTTGGCCTTAATTAGCCCCGCCCCTTCTTCTGATTGGTTGTCCCGATTTTCTGCTATAATTTTGGAATGGTTTGACATAGAGAGTCGTGGGTGGTGTCATCAGATTCTTTATGGAGTCCTTGACCTTCATTGGCCTGAATTAGCCCCGCCCCTTCTTCTGATTGGTTGTCCCTTTTTTCTGCTATAACTTTTGAATGGTTTGACATAGGAAGTCGTGGGTGGTATCATGGGACTCTGTAATGAGTTCTTAAGCTTCGTTGGCCTTAATTAGCCCCGCCCCTTCTTCTGATTGGTTGTCCCTTTTTTCTGCTATAACTTTTGAATGGTTTGACATAGGAAGTTGTGGGTGATGTCATGGGACTCTGTAATGAGTTCTTAAGCTTCGTTGGCCTTAATTAGCCCCGCCCCTTCTTCTGATTGGTTGTCCCGATTTTCTGCTATAACTTTGGAATGGTTTGACATAGAGAGTCGTGGGTGGTGTCATCAGATTCTGTATGGAGTCCTTGACCTTCATTGGCCTGAATTAGCCCCGCCCCTTCTTCTGATTGGTTGTCCCTTTTTTCTGCTATAACTTTTGAATGGTTTGACATAGGAAGTCGTGGGTGGTGTCATTTCTGATATGCTAATGGCCCTGAGTGCGAGGGCCCGTTCATCGCTGCTTGCAGCTTTAATTCTTCTTCTTCTTCTTCTTCTTCTTCTTCTTATTGTTCTGACAAAAGGAAGGCCTTTTTGCCCCCCTAAACGTGCCCAAAAAGTCACCAAATTTTGCATGCAAGTCAGGCCTGGCGAAAAATTTGATATTTAATGGTTTGCATTAATGGGCGTGGCAAAATGGCTCAACAGCGCCCCCTTGAAAACTTTGTGCCTCAAGCCCCACAATGCGGTTTGTCGTACATGCACGAAAATCGGTACAGACCTGTATCATGGCGCAACTTAAAGAAAAGTCTCTGGGCGTCATGTCGAGAAACCGAACAGGAAGTCGGCCATTTTGAATTAATCGTGTCATTTTGGCGAAATTTATGCCTTCCTTCGGCAGTTAATACGGCCCGAACCGTAACGTGCCCCCAAGTGTGTTATACATCAAAATGTGCGTCTCCATCCTCCGACACCACGCATTACTTTTCTCTTTCAAAAGCGTTACTGTGGCGACGCTAGACACCAAAAAGCGTGCCCACCCTTCATCTGATTGGTTCAGACAGAAAAAACTTTGCGCCTCAAGCCCCATAATACGGTTTGACGTACATGAACGAAAATCGCTACACACCTGTATCAGTACACAACTTAAAGAAAAGTCTCTTGGCGCCGTGGCCGAAACCGAACAGGAAGTCGGCCATTTTGAACATTCTGAATTAATCGCGTAATTTTGGAACAATTTATGCCATTCCTTCGAGAATTAATACGGCCCGAACCGTATCGTGGACCCAGATGTGTTATACATCAAAATGTGCGTCTCCATCCTGCGACTACACGCATTACTTTTCTCTTTCAAAAGTGTTACCGTGGCGACGCTAGACGCCAACAAGCGCACCCCCCTTTCATCTGATTGGTCCATATTTGATAGTTCCCCAAAAGGCACCAAAATTGGCACGCAAGCCAGGCCTGGTGATAAATTTGATATTTCATGGTTTGCATTAATGGGCGTGGCAAAATGGCTCAACAGCGCCCCCCGGAAAACTTTGTGCCTCAAGCCCCACAATACGGTTTGATGTACATGCACGAAAATCGCTACACACCTGTATCATGGCACAACTTAAAGAAAAGTCTCTTGGAGCCATGGCCGAAACCGAACAGGAAGTCGGCCATTTTGAAATCTGATTGGTCCATATTTGATAGTTCTCCAAAAGTCACCAAATTTGGCATGCAAGACAGACTCGGCGATAAATTTGATATTTCATGGTTTGCATTAGGGGGCGTGGCCTAACGGCTCAACAGCGCCCCCTAGAATACTTTTCTCTGCCATAACTTTTGAATGGTTTGACATAGGAAGTTGTGGGTGGTGTCATGGGACTCTGTATGGAGTCCTTGAGCTTCGTTGGCCTTAATTAGCCCCGCCCCTTCTTCTGATTGGTTGTCCCGATTTTCTGCTATAACTTTTGAATGGTTTGACATAGAGAGTCGTGGGTGGTGTCATCAGATTCGTTATGGAGTCCTTGAGCTTTGTTGGCCTGAATTAGCCCCGCCCCTTCTTCTGATTGGTTGTCCCGATTTTCTGCTATAACTTTGGAATGGTTTGACATAGAGAGTCGTGGGTGGTGTCATCAGATTCTGTATGGAGTCCTTGACCTTCATTGGCCTGAATTAGCCCCGCCCCTTCTTCTGATTGGTTGTCCCTTTTTTCTGCTATAACTTTTGAATGGTTTGACATAGGAAGTCGTGGGTGGTGTCATTTCTGATATGCTTATGGGGGGCGGTGGCCTTGAGTGCGAGGGCCCGTTCATCGCTGCTTGCAGCTTTAATTGTTTTTGTTATTGGTCCAAAGAATGCGGCACCTCTTTCTTCCACAAAAGCTGGAATACCGATTCCTTTGACACCACGTGTGGCTCCATCGGGTGGCATCAGACCGATGCCTCAAAGCCCAGAAATGTTTAAGGAACCTCAGGTCAAGATTAACAGGAGACTTCTTTTTTGCACAGTAAAGTTTATAGTGCCATTTGTCAGTTTAACTCACTATTGTAATCCGTGTCCCGCATGGTCAACTATTAATGAATGACAGTTTCTAGATGCAGTGCAGTCTGAAGGTTCAGAGCTCATGGGTGTCCAGCTTAGACTCACTCCCTCCAGTATTTATGCTCTGAAATTCTTCCAGATTCCTTGAGCGGTTTTAATAATATTTATGCACTAGGAGAAAGAAAAATATGCAAATCCCTCACAATGTTTCCCTGCGGAACACAATTTTTAAATATTTCAATGGTTTTATCACACATTCCTTGACAAAATGGAGGTTCTCTTAGATTCAGCCTTTCAAGGATATTTCTTTGATAATAAATCGTCATAACGATCATCTCTGGACATGACTTGTTTGACATCTTTCCTTTTTTCTTTCATCCTCCTCACTATTGGTGAACTGCCTTTGTTCCATTTCTTTCCTCTTTTGGGGATATGTTGCCACAAAAAGCAAAAATGTGTTTTTTTTTCTTCAATAATGCAATTGATCAGAGAAAGTGAATCACCTTGGGATCATATGGTCTGCATAAAAAATGCCAAAGGAAATGTAAGATCCATTGTGCTCTTTTTTAAATTATGTTTTTCCGAGTTGGGATTGAATGTTTTAGCTTCATGGTGTGTATATTTTCCACTTGTGATTAAGTGGATGCACAATAAGAACGCTCTGTGAGCGATCATACATATGAGCACAAATCTATTGGTGCGCTTAAGAAAAAAAAGAAAAACCCTCAACTGTCACTGAAATAACCTGAATCTGGGGGCACCGTCAAATGTGGTACCTGACCTCCCCCTCCCTGATTTTACTGCATTAGTCACACCCAAACACACTAATCAACAGGGGCAGGAGCGAGGCTTACTCCACCCGTGTTTCCCGCATTCGGCCTGGGGCGGGGGGGCTGTGGTGGCTGGACCCGGGCATGGGCTCGCCGTACTGCCTGGGGTGGGGGCTGCCTGGGGGGAGGCTTCTTGGCGGTACCGGCCTCCGGAGGGAGATGGGAGAATGATTGTCTATGTCTTTGTCAGTGAGTGTATGAGTGTAAGGGTGTCCTGCGATGGAAGATGCACCAAACTTTGGGCCTCCATCAGCAGAAAGTAAAAAAAAAAATATTTATTTGGATGGATGTATGGATGGATGGATGGATGGATGGATGGATGGATGGATGGATGGATGGATGGATGGATGGATGGATGGATGGATGGATGGATGGATGTCCATTGTCTAACCTGGGTTTGGGACTCTTTGCTGTTGGGCTTGTCTGGGTGGCTCCTTGTTGGGGGGTTCTCGCACTCCATGCCCGTCTCCGCTTCCCGCAAAGGGTGCACCTTTGGCTCTGGGGTGGCGGTCCGTCGGTGTTGACGGTCGAGGTGACCCCGTCTCTCCGGGCAGGCTGGCCTCTCGCCGGGTGGGGGTTGTGGGCCTGGAGAGTGTGGTTCTCCTGGCCGCATGATCGGCCTATGTCGGGTGGCTGGTGCTCGGCTGAGTCCTGGTCCATTACCATGGGTTTCCTGGCTGCCTCCTCCTGTGGTCATGTGGGCCCCACCCAGGGCTTCCCTCTGTCCCCTGCTGGGAGGGGGCAGGGCTTGCCAGTGCAGGGCTGCCACCCTCTTCTGGTCCTCTGTGAGGCTGTGGGTGGCCTGGGTTCAGGTTTCTTCCTTGTTGGCTTCGGGTCTCTCAGGTAGCGTGGTTGTGGCCTCCCTTCTGCACTATAGTTACAGTACAGGTAAAGCCTTGTTTTCACTTTGCACACACACAGTTACACAGACATACACTCTTGCTCACTCACCTACATACTCACTCCACAGTATTGGGGATAGTTAATCACAGTAGCCTAATCTTGATTCAGTTTCAGAGACCTGAAGTGGTTGCTGTTTGTGTCTCTGCCTGTTCCTGTTTCTGTTTGTTTGTTTTCTCTCTTGAAGATTTCAAAGGCTTGTGTGCCTGTTGTGTGTTTCCCTGTGTTTCTCTCATTTCAGACTAGCAGCGGATGCCACCACATATGTTTATATTAATTATTTAAAAAAAAAAGAAATGTGGCTCATTTATTAGTTAATACAAGTTAACTAACGGCTAGTTGGTTGGAAACATCATTGTTGTTGTGAGTGCTTAGCATGGACTAGAAGGAGCAGGAGCTAGAGCACAGGTGTCAAACTGAATCCCAGAAGGGCCGGTGTCCTGCATGTTTTAGATGTTTCACTGCTTTAACACACCTGATTCTAATTAATCATCATCACCAGCTTGTCATTAAAGTCTGGATAGTTCTGTTGATGACACAGTCACTTCTATCATGGTGCAATGAAGCAGGAAAACATCTAAAACCTGCAGGGACACCGGCCCTCGAGGACTGGAGTCCGACACCCCTGAGCTAGAGGAAGAGGAGCCCCCCTACTGGGGAACACGCCTGGCTCGAGGCGGGCCCAGGCGTTTTCAGCCCCAGGGGAAACGACGGCGGCAGCCCCAGCCTGTTCCCGAGGTGGTCCCGGACGTACCCGTCCCTCTTCCAGTGGTGGTCCCGGACACACTTCAGCCAACACCCAGGCCCCTGCCAAGGACGCGGTGTCCCCCGAAGCCGGTCCCTTGGATTCTGTCTGCCCTGAAGCCGGCCACTCTGACTCTGCCTGCCCCCAAGGCGGGCCCCCAGACTCGGTCCGCCCCATCCCTAGAAACTGCCCAGTCCCGAGAGTGTCCGTCTGCTCAGTCCAGAGGACGGCCCCCTGAACTGTCTTGCCGGTCTGCCTGGCCTCGAGGACGTCCCCTGAACTTTCTCGTCGGTCTACCCGGCCTAGTGCCCAGGCCCCCTCAGCTCTGACTAGGCCTTTTCTTTTCAAAATCCTTATCTGATTTTTATTAGTCAATTTTTTGTAGATTATATTTACTTAATCAGTTTCAAATGAGTTCAGTGGACAATGAATGTTTTTGTTTCTTTAATGGAAGACTTCCAACAAATTTGTCTGCATGTGTATCAATCAGGTGCCACTGGCTCAGCTTTGAAGTTTCAACCCAACTTGACTCAAAGAGTTTATAAGTACCACCCATTTTTTGAATTATTTTCTGAACATCATAACAAAGGTTTTGTAGCTCCATACTGCACTAACTGCAGACATTATGAAGTGCTTTTTTACCCTCTTTCATTATTTTATGTATAAAACACAAGGCAGATAACTACTGAGCGACCACTGAAGCGCTTCTGTGTGATCAGATTTTACTACGTGCACGTGCCTTATAATGCACCAATACTGCATACTTCAACTGCATACGCGTTATCACATGAGTAATGTAATCACAAACTTTGATTGGTAATCAACTTTTGCAATGACCAAAAACCAAAAAAAGGATCCCAGACAACAGGACAATTTGAATCAACAAATGAAACATCACTTTTGGAGAGTGCTGTCTTTAACGTGTCTTTGTGCCCCCCATACTTACCCACATTATGATATTAATCATCTATACCCACTGATTCCTATTCGGGATCATGGGGATCTGTTGGAACCTATCCAGGCTGTGTTTAGGCGAAAGGCATACATCTGTGTCTGTTCTCTAAAACACATAGCGACCTTGCATCATTCCTGATGCCAAGCAAAGGTTCTGGTCATTTCTTATCAAAATAGTTTTTCTTTGAACAGTTAAACCACCAGATCAACCGATCTCCAAACATCAAAGTTAAAAAAGAAACATTTTTTTCACGATTTTAAGGATATGATTTTGTGTGAGTGACAGAAAAGTAATGATGTATCATAGAAAAACTCGACAACTTAAAGTGCTGTTATGCTATGACGAGTTCATGCCATCATTAGAAGAAGCAAGATGCAACAAATTCAAAGTATAATGAAACCTCTGATTGCTCATACCTTTTCCCAACCATCACCAGCCAAAGGCTCATCTACGCAGCTGCCCAGCACTTTCAATAATTAACAATAATTTATGCTGTCCACAAAGCCGGTCAAGGCTCTAAGAAGATAGCAGGGTGTTTTCAAGAAGCTGTTTCCCCAGTTGAAAACTCAGTTTTGACTGTAAAAGACCTTCAGGGAAGTTTAGTAGACTGTGGAGTAGTAATAGGCTGATCTACCATACAGCTGAACCTGCATAAGTATGACTGGGATAATGGAGTCAGCAGTCTTGAGTGCAAGGCTTAATGTCAGAATGTTGCAAATGCATCTGTTGCACTGAGGTATGGAAAAAAATCTAATGTTTTTGGTGCATTAAGCAAAGTTATAATTGCATTTCACAAGGTCAGGTTTTCATTGTGAAAGGCAAGATTAACGTTTTTTTCATGACAGGGGAAAAAAAATAATGGTTTCAGTTTAATGGCACCAACATCTGGAAGAAAACCTCCGATCCATCCATCCATCCATCCATCCATCCTGAGGAAGAAAAAGAGCTTTAAACCTTACTGTGAGGCCACCGCCCCAAATATCGTGTCATCAAGAAAAAAAAAAGAAAAGAGACAAAAGAGGATGGTTTCCACTAGGGCTGAACGATTAATTGCATTTGCGATAATATCGCAATATGATAAAACGAGATTTTCTAACCCCAAAGGCTGCGATTTGACCAGTCACGTGATCTGGTCATGTTGCCGGCAGGGAAAAAAAGTCAACAGTGTCCGCGTGTAACCTATCTACCATGGCCTCAGTGTTAGGGCTCGGCCAGGTGGGGCTTTATAAATATATGGGCTTTATAAATGTATTAAATATACATGAGCGCGAAGTTGCCGTGGCGAGGAGCTGCGCGCGGCGACGAGCCGGGCGTGCGCCGGCGGACACTGGAGTCGCGCTGTGAAGCCTGACTTATGGTTCCGCATTAAAGCGACGCATGCGTTGGTGTAACGCGGAACCATAAATCAGCCTTAAACCACACTTGCAGCCCGTCAGCTCATCAGGAGGAGAAGTTAGAGCAGAGCTGCGAGTTGTTCATTGCTGGTTCTTTTTGTTAACTCTGTGAGCTTTGTTGGTTTGTTTGTTAGTTTGCTGGTGGTTTTTTTTCTCTCTGTGATTTTTGAGTTATTTGTGAAGAAGTTCTGAGTTTCCTGTGAGGAAGGTTTTTTGTTCCCTGTGGGAGTTTTTTGTGTTTTTCTATTAAACTACACCTCATTTTGGCTAAAGCTGGGCATACACTGTGCGATATTTTAAATCGTATGAGACTGCCCCATCTCACACTGCACGACTAGATCGCTGAGTTCAAAAGTTCACAGCCCACGATTTATGGTCTCACACTGTACGACCCGATGCTCGGATGCGACCCGTCTGCTCACACTATACGATCATAATCCTCACGTCGGACTTCTGTGTACTGGAACTCGAGGCCGGTTTTGGGGCAGGGGTGGGCTGTGTCCACCCAAACGTGCGTCCTGCCCACCCAATCAAAGGTTATGGGGATCCTTTATTTTTATATATATATATATATATATATATATATATATATATAAAAATCACTAAATATCTGTACCATTTCTGAATGGGTGGGCACTGCGCATCATTGTTAGACAACAATAAACGTATACCGCAAAAGTTGGGTCTCGGCGGAGGGACCCGGCGTCCCAGCAAAATGAGCACAACAGAGAAGTGTTCAGAACAGCACACAGAGCGCACACTGAAGGCTGATTTATGGTTCCGCGTTACACCAACGCAGAGCCTACGGCGTAGGGTACGCGGCAACCCGCACCGTAGACATTGGACGTAGACGTTGGTGTAACGCGGAACCACAAATCAGCCTTTAGCAATTTGTGCCATTCTGTGTGGCGATAAATGAAAAAAGATTAGACGACGCCGTGATTGGACAAGGAATTGGCTGGGCAGACGTGGGAAATGCCGTCTTTTTTTCTGCTATTAAAACATGATTTGTAATGTGAATTTGCAACACTTTAAACTACAAATAATAGTTTTTGACGTGACATCAGAGATTGCGCAATCTCTCTGCGAAAGGGTGAGGCAAATCGGGTCGTAGCATGACCAGGATTTCAAACACGTTTGATTTTCTTGCGAGCACACGATTCGTGATCTGGAGCTCGTCGTGAGGTGTTAATCTCTCGTCGTTACCCCACGTATACTGCACGAGGCACGACCAACGATTGGGTCGAAATCCGGCCCGATCCAAAAAATAGTTGCACGACTGGAAAATCATCTCAAAACGAGCCGATAATCGCACAGTGTATGCCCGGCTTAAAGTTTAACCCGGTTTGGTGTCATGCGATTGTGTTCAGAGAGAACGACCCATAACACTCGTGTGTACAGACGTGTGTAGATGTGTTAAAGAGGTAAAGCCACAGATTTGTTTTCTTTATTGTTGTAATCTGTGCTTTAAATAAATCTGTCATTGTTTATTATATAAACAGACTGATTTATTGCTTGTGTAGTTGAAAAATACATGAGAACAGGACCTTGAAAAAATAATTGCATATTAAATCGAATATTGAGGAAAAAAAAAATCACAATTAGATTATTTTCAAAAATCGTTCAACCCTAGTTTCCACAAAAGGAGATTAATCCCAAGACTTCTTACTGTCATTTAGCAGACGCTAAATGGAAAGCGACTTATATCTGAAAGAACAAACCAACCATTTCTCCCAGGGAGCAATTAGGGTTAAGGGCCTTGCTCAGGGGCCCAAGGTGGTTCATCTTGGTTGCCATTCTGGGGCTTGAACCTTGAACCTCCAGATGCAAACCCACCACTGTAGCCACTAGACTACCACCCCCCACTTCTTCAAGAGGCACAGGCTTAACCTCCTGTCACGGCCCTCACAGTCTCCCAACCTAACGTTGAATAGTCAAAATCTATGGACACACCTCTAAATATCAGTTAGTTAATGGGCAAAGTTCCCAAAAACGAGGCTGAAACAACCTCAGACAGCAACTGTTTGTTGCTGTCTGAGCATTGTCTAATGTTCCGTCTTTAACGTAGTGTCCTACGGAATTCAGATAATTCTTCCAGTTGCTGACAAAATTTGTTTTTACACTAGTGATAACATTTCTGCACAACTCGATATATGTTGACTTTTATATATGCCCTCCACTCTATGGGCCTTTCAGCCTCTCTTGTTCCTCGTACTTGTTTACTTGTAAGTACAACACCATTTGAAATGACTAAAACATGTTCTGTCCCTCCTGGGCACCTCTGTAGCATTCTCTCATTTCAATATGAAATGATGCATTAACCAATGGCTATACTAAATAATAGAAAAAAAATAAGTCTTTGCGTTCAGAAATTCTCAAACAATCTTTGGCATGACATGCAAAAGGGTGTGCATGCACATCTTCAAAGGGTGAATTAAAAATAATCCACTCTTTACTCTTGTTGCCTGTTCTTTCTCAGTCTATACCTCTATTTTGCTCTTGTGATCTCAATATACTAGTAAAAAATCATGTAAATCCATTATGCAACATGCCATAAATCTCTCAAATCCTACACTTGTAATTCTAATCCCAGGTTGCGGATTAATTTAATCCAGTGTTTTAATCTAATCCACTAATCTCCAGAGCAGCAGAAGAGAGGGAGACAAGTGATTTTTAACTATTGGGGATATTTCAATCAAGTGTTCTTGACATTGTCATTTACCTGAACGTCTGAAAGTGTATCAGTTTCTCTTCCTTCACCTCCCTTTGCTTCAGGACCACAGGGAAATATTCAGAGACATAATTATGCAGTCGGCTTGTCATAATTTGAATGTTTCCACTCAATGTCTGCATCTCTTATGTCAGTCAACAAACACCAATGGATCAGTTAAGAAAGGATATCATCCGTGTAAACTTTGCAGAGGCGGTGAGACTCCCTCCACCACTGTGCATCGTCTAACTGAAAAATCCAAAGACAAACTTGAGCAGAAAACAGATTTTTGAAACACGTTAGTGGTTTAAAAAAAGGCATACAAAGGCTTGCAAAAATATACAGTGCATGGCAGCAAAGCACACAAGCGCGCAAAGAAACAAAGACTAAATTCTGTTGCCATTAATTGCATCAGTTCCGTCAAGCTTTTCTCACAGAGGCTCAAACACAAGTCAAATTAGCACATCACATTGTTGTGTCCCCTGCCTTAGAAACTAATTAGGCCATGACTGAGGGACAAGACTTGTGACTTGTGTACTTTCACACGTGTGCTAGCAAATGTGTGGTTTGTATAGTTTGGGGGTATGTGCATCTGAGAAACTTTCCCAAGTTTCATTTGTCTTTTGGTATTGTGATTAGATAAACTATAAGTGTATATAAGCAGCAGAAGATAAGGGAAAAGTCAGTGATAGGTTGGCGGGAGGGGGAGATGGGCCTTGAGAATGCATTGATGGATTTTGTTGTCAGACTCACACATTTCAGATTTGGCTCATTATACGACTCGGTCCCCGAAGGCTTTTGCATGCCGTTGCCTTGTTTCGTCTTGTAAATTGTCTCAGTGTGTTCATGTAGATGTGTAGATGTGTGTTTTCGGTGTTTTATTTTGTCAGAGTGAATTCAGGGTGAGGCTGATGGCTGTGTATGCTTCTAAGTGTGTATAATGAACAGAGATTATCCAGGGATGGTTCTCATCTGAGTAAAAAAGAAACAGCTAAAGTCCTCAGTACAGGCATTAACATAGAGGGGTGAAGCTCAACAACAACTTTTAAGAAGTTTATAGAACAGGTATATGGATAACCGTTAAAATGGCCATCAGTCCCATTGTTTTAGGATGTTTAGTTTAAGCGCATGCGCATGCGTGAGATTCTGAAACCATATTCTCAAAAGATTCTTGTGTGTGTGTTTGTGTCTAAATGTGGCCAATTTATGAAACTAAAGAAGGTATAAAAAAATCTGAACCAGCCCTCTATCAGAAGCCTGGGAGTTTGAGGGTTTTATGCAGTATTTTTGTTGTTCCTAGGAGTGAGCTCTTCTCGCTCGAGCTCTCTGATGGGATCAGCTGGATCGACTGGACATTACAGCTCTGAGTGCTCTTACTATCACTAGCACCACTCTTGCCTACACTTTCCACCTCATTTCTATTCCTTCTTGCAGCCCCTGGTTGTATTCAGCTTCTCAGGTCCCCCCTTCTTGATATTGCTTACGATTGCCATGTCTATCAGTACTGCTATGACTGGATTTGGAAATCTCACAGGATCGCTGCTCTTTCATTCTCCACCGCTCTGTGAAGTATCCTTCTGGCCCATACTCCTGTACACTATTCCAGCTAATTGGTTGTGGTGTTCCATGCATGTCATACTTATGCCAGAATCTCACTGTACATCCTCCGATATGTGCTGGATTATTTTGGGGGCATCTTTGTGTAGTCTGCACATCGGATCTTCCCTGGTATGGTAGACCCTGGCCATGTAGCAGAGGCCGTCTTTTGGATCTATATCTGTGGTTTTATCTTGGGTGGGCACTCACTAGTCCTCAGCATCCCTCCTTTTTATGTACTTAAAGGTGACCTATTATGGCATTTAATGTATATTTTAAACAGGCCTTGAATGTCTTAAAAACAATCTAAAGCTTGTTTTTTCTACATAAATCATAAATCCAGCCTGTGGGCCCTGTCACTAGTTTTACCGCTTCTAACCTCTTTTTCTGCGCCTCATTTTTAGGGAAGGGGGGGGTATGATAATGAGGCTCTGTGCTGATTGGCTCCCTGAATGACGTGTAGCAGGGGAGGAGCATAAACCCTCGCTCCACCAGAGCAGCCCAAGCCTGTAAATAAATACAACACTGAATTTTCACAAATGGAAACTTTATTGTTAAAAAAATAAAATATGAGTTGTATATAAATAACATTTATGCACTATTTAAGCCGGATCTGCCCGGCGGATGCTGAACGCTGGCCCCGGAGCCACGCCGGGCGCCCAGGAGCAGCGCGCATCACCGCAGCTTTAACGGGGGAATCTGACCGGTTCCGACCGGCCGGGACCGCAGGAACCGGCCTGGACTGGTAGCAGGGACTCCCGGGGACCGACCAGCGGAATTTCAGCCGGATCTGCCTGGCGGATGCTGCGCGACGGGCGCCGCAACCCACGGCGGGCGCACAGATCGGAGCTCCAGAGCGCATCCGCGGCGCATCGCCCGTTACCGGGGATCAAACCGACAGATTTGCCTGAAAATCTCGCAGGGTGAAGCTGATCCGACCTGGGACAGACCCCCGAGGACCCAGCTCCCAAACCACCCGGGAACCTGGATGATTTAACCTGGATCCGCGGCGCCGCGTCCAACTGGCTGAAGGATGCACCGCTCCAGCAGCGGACAGAGCTGGCTGTGGGCGTGGATTCAGCAGCGGAGGCTGAACCTATGGAAATGAGCGCCTATGGTGGTCAGAGACCCTGCAGAATTTCATGGTATTTTGTCTCCCCTGTGCTGGCAGGGTGAGGGGAGACCCCTTATATATGTTAAAACAAGAAAAAACGTGTTTTTCATAATAGGTCCCCTTTAATGACATATAATATCTCTCTTGGATTAAAAAGCGTGTTTTACTGTATTCTGTTTTATTGAAATAGATCACCTCAATTCAACAAAGACTAGAATGGAACAAGAGGGCTTCTTTCTACCCTTTTGTTTGTAAATTCAAAATACCAGAGCTCATTCTGCTTAGGTCTGATGTACAAGTGATAGATTCAGTGTTAAAAGAAACAGAACAGTCTGTCGGTAAGACAAACACTGAAACACATCTAAAGAATGTCACCATCTAAAACTACATAACACTACACAGTCACTAATTACACTAACCACAGTAATCTTGTGTAATTCTGTTGCTATATGTGAAAGCAAAGGAGAGACGGGGCTGAAATCTTTGGAAGTCTTACTGTAGTGTGATGCAAGTGTTACAATTCCCTCTCATCTTAGTATTATTAATGCCTGTTCCACTTTTGAAAGTATGTGTGCGTGTGTACGCGAGTGATTTTATCTACGAGTGCGTGTTTCACTAAGCGTCTCAGAATATACCTGAATTCACACTGAGACCTGAGATGAAAGGCTCTCTCTGAAAGTATGCCTATTTTCCCGGAGAGCCATTGACCTCTGTCGTCATACAGGGTTTCAGTGTCTCAAAGAAAAAATCTTCCAGACATCATATGAACAACTGAACTATGTTCAGATGCACTTGCTCATCCAGCTTTTTTAATTCATTCAAAATGTATTTCTGAACATATCGCTTTTTTTCTCAAATTAAATGCCACTTGTGCAGTTGCAACACGTGGACCATTTTCTGATTGTTTATGAGTCATTGAAATGCTGTGAAAAAGATACAGAGCAAGTTAAATAACTGTTTTGATGGGATGTTTTATTTATTTCATCGAGGTCCTAAACCGAAGCGGATGTGAAATCTCAAAAAAAAAAAAAAAAAAAATCAATATTTTTATATCCTGCCAAATATTACAGGTGAACTATACATATATATTCTCATCCCATCAAAGTAGGAGGAGGAAGGGGGTAAAAACACAAAAGCAAGGTCCCCTGTATTTAAAACACAAGTCAGTTAACTAAAATCTAACTAAAATCCCGAGTGTACATGTATGCAAAGTGCATTTGTGTGTATGTCGTATTCATTACCCTGCGGGTGTCTCTGTTTGGGAGGACCAGACTTTCAAGTTCAAGGTTTCTTGTCAGAGCATGAGAGCAGAGTACAAATACTCCACAGAGAGCTTTTCGACCCAAGGAATCTGTGGGCTTTTGGAAGATGCTGCTGGCCACCTGATGCCCTTTATCATGGTCAACAGACACTTAGCCTGAATGCTAATGTGCTAATGTTTGTGTGTGCTTGTGCACGTGGGATAAGATGATTAAGAAGTTTAACAAAAAAAGCTAATTTTCTTTATTTTACAATGTTCAGGTCGTAGCAAATGCAAAACAATCTCGGCATCTGCATCCGTAGAGACAAGACTGATTTGAAGAGATTGAGGTCTCTATTAGGCCATAAACCGGTTCCTTGTTTTTCAACAGGATCAGTTCAGAGCCAGGAAAACTGGTGCCATTCTCGGCCTAAAACTCTGCCGGGCCAGGTGCAAGAAGTGGTTCCATCATGGGCAACTTAAACTTCTGTGTCATGTTGCTAAGAAGTGGATGTTCAAAATCTATTTCTCAACTTTTCATGGGATGTAAAACTGGAAAATGTTTGTAAATATTTGAGTTTGGAATCATATGGTGTAACCAAGTTCTGAAGAATTAGTTTAGCAGGGGGAAAAAATTTAAGAGTTTCTGAAAAACAGTTATAAAATTTCTCTTATACAATTTCATATACAGACATGCACACCTTGTGCAACCACTGAGATGTCAGTAAAATTAGCTCATGTTTATGCCTACTAGCATTGTGGAGCTTACCGCTATTTAATTATGGCGCCACAAGAGTGTTTGGTAGATAGCAGCGTCATATTTTCTTAAATTCCAATCTAGTGCTAAGTAGCCAACAGTAGATCTGAAGTTATATAGAACTAAAACTTCAAATTTACTATTTGCTGTATAGAACTAGATGTGAAATTATGTTGCACCGCAAATCTGAAGTTATGCTCTGTCCAAACTTTAACTAATTAACAGTAAATTAATTCAATGTTGTCCTGTGCTGCCTGAGTATTCTTGATCATGGATGTTATCTGCAGTCATAATGAAAGTGAGATGAGGTTTCTCTTGTTTGTACCCCTCATCTCCAATTTAACCTCATTACCAGCCGTATCTATTTTTAGATTTAGTACTTTTCTCCCCATGGCATATTCAAGTCCCATTTAAATGCTCCTCAATAAGAATATCCGGTCTAATGTTGAATGGCAGAATTAGGAACAGTAACTAAGGAGGGTGAGACAAAGAGGGTGGGACAAAGAGGGTGAGACAGCACTCAACAAGTTTGCTAAATCATAACCTATGTTCTTTACATTTTTGAATGCACCTGTGTTAGCTAGCTTACATTTTGCATATCTGATCTACTGGATAACTAGTTATTTAAAAAAACATTAATGTTTTAGTTTTAATCTAATACCCCTCATAAAACATATTTACCCCAGTGCGTTGAAAACTTACGTGGCAGGATTTATCCTTTGGGCTCGAGCAGTGTTGCTTCAGCAGCTCTGTGTGGAAGATGGAATATTCTAGAAATATACTGTGCATGTGATGGAGGAACAGACAGGATACAATTCAACTGAATTTGCATTAAAACTGATTGTGTTAGCCATGATTATGTTGAAACTTGTTTATTTGAATTACACTTGAGTTCCCTGTTATAGGGTGAAGTGTAGTTCTGCAAATATCCAGTTTATTTCCATTTATTCACATATATTTCTCGTGAAATATGTCCAAATTTGCAAACGTCTGAGACATTTATAATTCTCTTGCCTGTGTCTAGAGTGTCTGAGGTAACTTGACTAAGGCCCCGTTTACACATAGCCGGGTATTTACAAAAACGGATATTTCCCCCTCTACGTTTTGAAAAATTCCATCGTTTACACGAGATCGTTTTCAAAATCTCTTCGTTTACACAAATCCGCATAAATACGCTGTTAACGTCATGCCAGCCAATCAGAATCCTGGAAAAAACATCAACAAATGACACGTGTAACTTCCAGTTAAGGCTGATTTATGGTTCCGCGTTACACCAACGCAGAGTCTATGGCGTAGGGTACGCGGCGACGCACACCGTACGGCGCGCATCGCCGCGTACCCTACGCCGTAGGCTACGCGTCGATTTAACGCGGGACCATAATTCAGGCTTTACTTCCAAGACGGAACGAGAGTCTTTCGTTTGGAGTGACAGAGAAGTGGAGTTACTTTTAAGTGTGACTTTAGAATATAAAACAGGTAAAATACAAGAAAATATTGACGGTGGCCAAACTAATTGTAAACACAGGTCGCACACATGACGCTGGTGACGTTTCTGGTGCATAATGTGACATTCTGAAGCCTAAATCTCTGTTTTCCTCTGTGTAGACGCAAACGTGAAAACGGAGTTTTTGAAAATCTCCACTTTGGCCGGAGTTTTCAGAAATGATCGTTTTTGGTGACTTTGAGCTCCGTTTTCGTGTAAACGAATGGCCAAAACGCATGAAAACGCCTCAGTTTTTTGCTCCGTGTAAACGGGGCCTGAAGGGAACCAACAAAGAATTGATACAAAAATCAGTAATGGACTGTGGAGGAGCTGTCACCTGGCATTCTCGATTCAAAAGAGAAAGCAAAAATAGCTTCGACATCAATGTTAATGGAAACGGCAGTGGAATAACCACCGGTAATTATTTAAAATGGGCAGTCAGTGTTTGTGAATATTGTCCGATGAGCTGCGTAAAGCACTGTTCACAATGGCCGTGTTTAAAGTGAATTCAAAAACAGGGCTTGCATCTTGATTATTAAACACAACTGAGTGTTTCATTATCACCTGCTGGTGGTTATGGATCCAACTCAGAAAAGTGATTATAAATCCTATTTCGAGCAGAACTCCTAAACAGAGCCTTTGGGAGTAGTGGTATGCATTACAAAGAGCATTCACAAACTGCAACTGTTGGTTGCAAAATCTTTTTTATAAATGCATACTGGCAATATGAAGGCATTGGTTTTTAGAATAAAACAAGATGCATAAATTCGAAGGTCACAAAAGGCTCCTATTGACTCCATAATTTCAACAGTTGTATAGGATCATGATATCTTACCCGGTTTTGCATCTGCTTAATATTGGGTTTGAGGTCATGCATGGTCTGCGTAGACTGTACAAAGATGAGAGCCCCTGAGAGTAGCATCAACAGCATCCACTGATTGTAAACAGTTAACAAAAAAGAAAGTAGAAAATAAATCACCCTTAACAAGTAACTTCTTGTGTTCTGAAATTACTTAACCATGTACAGTGGGGCAAAAAAGTATTTAGTCAGACACCAGTAGTGCAAGTTCTCCCACTTAAAAAGACAAGAGAGACCTGTCATTTTCATCACAGGTATATCTCAACTACTGTAAGACAATCCAGAAAATCACATTGTCTTATTTTTAAAGAGTTTATTTGCAAATTATAGTGGAAAATAAGTATTTGGTCAATAACAAAAGTTAATCTCAATACTTTGTTATATATCCTTTGTTGGCAATGACAGAGATCACACATTTTCTGAAAGTCTTCACAAGGTTTTCACACACAGTTGCTGGTATTTTGGTCCATTCCTCTATGCAGATCTCCTCTAGAGCAGTGATGTTTTGGGGCTGTCGCTGGGCAACACAGACTTTCAATTCCCTCCAAAGATGTTCTATGGGGTTGAGATCTGGAGACTGACTAGGCCACTCCAGGACCGTGAAATGTTTCTTACGAAGCCACACTAAGCTGCTTACCTATTGCAGATTCAGTCTTCCCAGACTGGTGCAGGTCTACAATCTTGTTTCTCACGTCCTTTGACAGCTCTTTGCTCTTGGCCATAGTGGAGTAATGAGTGGAGGACAGAGGAAGAAGTTACAGGTCTGTCAAAGGCAGAAATCTTGCTTGTGTGTAGGCGACCAAATACTAATTTTACAGAGGAATTTACCAATTAATTCAGTGAAAATCCTACAATGTGATTTCCAGGATTCTTTACCCCCATTATGTCTCTCATAGTTGAAGTGTACCTATGATGACAATTACAGGCCTCTCTCATCTTTTTAAGTGGGAGAACTTGCACAATTGGTGGCTGACTAAATACATTTTTGCCCCATTGCAAGTTGAAAAGGAGGAGACTGGTCCCAGTTATGGTTAAGGAGAAGAGAACAGTTCACATAAATTAATATTGCAGTTCATGTTAAATTTTAATTGGCTAGTCAAGACAAATTCTTGCGACTAATGACATTGTTCTTGTGACTGTGATATCTGAGACAGTTTTTTTTTTTTATGCAAGAGCAAGTCAGTTCCTAAAGCTGAACCAGCTTTGAACCAAGTCTCACACCAGTATCAGTTTCAGTCTAACTTGGTAAAACCATCTAGCAGGTGCCTGCATGGCCTTCAGACGTTGGCCGATGAGTTCCAAGTGGCTTTGGGTAAGTTAAGTGATACATTTTACAGAAGAATGATTTATTCACATTTGTTAATGCAGTTTATCTGATGTGTTCTTTATTTTGCTTGTAAAAGTGATACTTTGTCTTGGTGTCATATTCATGGTATTCATGCATCTGCTAAAAGAAACAATAAATGTATTTTATATGCTTTTAGCATGAGGTAAAAGGCTTATACTTGAAAGGGGGGAAATTAAAAACCTAGTATGTTATATGTAGTTGCCTTTAGTTAATGATGCTTACACATCAGAGACAAGCAGCTTAATTTACCTAACAACAATTGCAACCTCAATCTAATCTCCTGTTTAGACTGCAAAATCCAAGCAGCCAACAGGATTATGGATTTTTATTCATCCCTCCAAGGAAGAAAGTCAAAATGCACATTTGCACTTGATTAAATACTAACAAAATATAGCAGCTGGCACTTTCAATTAATTACATCATGTCTCAGTTAGCAAATAACTCCCCTCTCATAAAAACAACAAAACCTCCCTAATATTCCTCAGCTGATTGCAAATACTTGTGATTTATTTTGAAATAATTTCATCAAATGACTTAAATCAAGTGTTAACCAGGTTATAAGCTGAGCTTCAGACCAGTCACAACGATGGCTCCTATCTGAAACAAAGCTTCAACTCTGCTCACCCTCACAAACACAATACTTTAAAAACAGTTCAGATTCAAGCTAAAATCTTTCCTGAATAGTAAGCTTATACCACTATAACAACTTTAAATACGATACTCATACAATACATGGCTAATCTCCAGTTATTCACTTGTGATGTTTAGTCTCCTCTACCAGTACACCTTTATATATTTGTGTATGGGCTACTACAAAATGCCAAGAGCTGGCTGTAGTTGGTTTAAACTTGGAAATAAAAGAAAGCATTTCTAGGGATCAATAGCTGCCGTCCTGACCAAATACAATCCAATTCAGTTAAAATCCATTTAACGAGCCATTTAAGACTTAGAGGGGTCTTTGACATCACAAAAAAAGATTAGGAGAATTATCCCGTCTATCTTTAGTTCCACCCAACATCCCATTGTGCTGTATTCACCGTACCTTGGAAGTAGGTAGTACAAAACTGTAATATGAGCTTCAGATAAGATATACGTGGTTGAAAAGCAAGTTGTTTTGTACTTCTGTGAAATTTTACCAAATTGTTTAAGAGATTTCAGTAGGACCTGAAGAACGGGGTCATAATAGGTTGTCTCATCCTTCACCAAAGGCCCTGTTACACTTTGATGATTTCGCCAGCTTATGCCCAATTGTGAAAAATGTGGCGAATACGTTGGCATACTTTAAATAAGTTATGGGTATTTAAGAGCACAATGAAGCACGCTAGCATAAGTAAAATGAGGTCGATGAAAAAAGTTGTGCATGTGCAATTGCTTGACTTATTCCAGCCTATGGCTCATACGTCCCGTATGTTTGACACTTGTTCTCACGCATTAACTCAAGACTCTATGTTGAGAAGTTCTGAAGATGGAGGATCTAGCAAGGCGGAGAAGAGGATACGTACTGTCATCCAGCATCAGCATCAATTTGTCATAAGAGCATCATGGTTCCTTTAACAGGCTAAACTCAGTGTGTGAGCATGCATGTGCATGAGAGGCACGAGGAAGACAGCGTGGTACTCGGCAGATATGTAGAGAAGTTGACAGGGAAGGTTTGAACAGCGTAGCTAGATTCACCTCGATGCACAGTATTAGTACAGAAAATAAGTCTTTACGAGCTGCTGTTTTCCATTTCTGCGTTTGAAAACACGAGGGCTGCTCATCCTTGGACCAAAGAGCGGCTCCCCTGTGCTACAGTTTGGCAATCTGGTATGTATGATCAATTCATGGTGGACCTCCATTGGCTGAGAGGAGGTGGAGACCACGGATGCAGCCCACTGGGGGCGATGCCCCAGAAGCGTTGGAACCTGCATCATCTCCATCAGAGGGTGAGCATGTGGGTGCTGATGGAAACTTCTTGGTAGTGTCTTCGGCATGAGGGTGATATTGATACCGCAACTTCTGGGATGTGTAGTGCATCTTCAAGTGGCAGCAATTTTATAGGTAACGACAGGTGATCATCTGCGATACTCTGACATGCGCCTTACACAATTAAGACTATTGTTGGGAATAAGTAGTGATTGCTGGCAACACGCAAAGCATTTGCTGGTATACGTAATCTATACCTTATCAAAAATGTTCTATATAAATTGGTACTTCGTGTGTCTATGTTATGTATATGTGCAACTCTTTATGAATATGCTATGCATACACACAAAATGAAAAAAACAAACATTGATAGTTCAGCTTATATCAATATATATGACATATTTTGAGAAGTTGACATGTGTTGGCTGAATCACAGGTGTGACAGGACCTTAAAGGATACATCTAGACTCATAAATAGAAAAATCAAGTCCTCTTACAACAGTAAAAGGGACAATATTGCATGTGTAAATGTGCCGACTGATTGATTCTGAGCTGATAAGACCCACACCACCACATATGCAAAAAACAATCTTTCCTTCAGTTTTCTTCAGCCATCTTGATGTTTTTGTTATGGGAAACACAAAAGAGTTTTGCTGTTAAAAATTCATGAAACAGACGTGAAATGGCTCGTGTATCAACTCTGGGAATTGTTTCTATGAACCTGTGCCATCCACCCATTGTTTCTTTTTCCAACACCGCTTCCTCTGCTAAAGCAGCACCTGTTTGTCGAGCATCACATGCAGACATCCTTGAGGCACTACATATGTTTTAGCAACATCTCCACACAGGAGACCAATTACAGCAACATCAGGAAGCATGACCCTTGAATAACTACTATAAAAGCACAAAAAGGTTGGATGTTTCAGACAAAGACACAGAACAGCTGCACATGGAAACCTAGTTTTGCCGCTACTGAGGTGTTATATGTCTCACCAAGACTTTCTACATTTAAACACTATTTTCACACCATCAGTTTGTGGTTTAGTTGTCATTTCTCCCCTCCCTACTCAGAACTATTTCAGGAGAATGCAACCAAGTCTTTCCAGTCTCTGGTTTGGTTATTGTTATGTCCCATTAACAATCCCTCACCTAAAGAACTGAGAGGAACCAATATGTGAGAGTCACAGATGAAAAAGGAGGAAGGCCTTTGCAGCAGCAATTGGAAGGTGGTGCACTTTGAAGTGAAGCCTCGGAAAAAAAGGTGCCTGCGATTGATTTCATGCAAACAGGTCGGAAAACTTCAAAAGGCTAAAGAAGGTTTCCTTAGGCTTTGAATGTACAACTCACTCTGAAGAACGAAAGCGATAAGGTGAGATTCAGAGAAGAACATTGTTTGTTGGCAGAATGTGGGTCTTCAGATGGTCAGAGAACATTTACAGTATCTGAAAGTGGACACAATCCCAACAGACAATTGTACAGTCTGGAAGCACTTAAATAGGAACACTATGGGTGCTTTCAGACCTGTGGCCCGTTTGTTTTGTTCCGATTCAGGGGCTAAATCGATACAGTTGTTTGGTTTTTTGTTTTGTGGCGTTTGTGTTCAAAAGGCAACCGTCTGTAGCTGTTCAAAGCTGTTAACAAATGCCATGCGGAAACCAACTGTCATTGGTCACAAATGAACGCGGAAGGAGTTTCCTCTTCCGTACCCCGGGAAAAACAACATGGTTATAAAGCCCCTTTCGCCAGCGATCCCCTTCATTGTGTATGTGCTACCGCGGCGCAAGAGCGGACCGCTCTGCCGCCGAGCCTGCCCGAATTGAACATTTTTTAATTTCACTGTGCCGCGCTGTGACGACATCTCGGCGCTTCTAATAGGAGAGATGGGAGAAGAGAGAGAAGGGAGAAGAAAGAAAGTTGTGTCCAAAAAGAGAGAAGGTGGTGGAGGCTCTGCACCGGCTCTGTGCCATACCTGGCAAACCGCGCTCACCACTAGCGGAGCAGGCGGGGGGTGAGAGGGGGCGGCCGCCCCGGGCCCACTGCTCCGTGGGGGCCCACGCCATAGAGGAAAAGAAAAAAAGTGTTCTGAATAAAATAAGGAAAGTTGAACTATATAACAATTGCGTTCATAAGGATAAAGTTGTTTGAAAAATAAAAATGAAAGAAATAGTCCCTTCTCCCCTTTTGTGTCTGCCTGTCATGCTCGGGTACGTGCACGCATGTTGTCCGTTTACTTTTAAGCCGGATTTATGGTTCTGCGTTACACCAACACAGAGCCTACAACGCTCTGCGTTTATGTAACGCGGAACCATAAATCAGCTTTTAGCCAGTTGTCGCATCAGAAGTAGCCTTAAAGCAGGAAAGTCATGTTGAGTTTCAGCAGGCTGAAATGATTAAAAACTATCTCCGGGCTGCATGGATGAGGACTCAAATCTCACCTTGCTCTCAATCGAGAGGGACTTCACCATTAATGAGAGCAAAGTGATTGAAAGGTTTGCGGCGATGAAGAACCGGCTGATCGTCAAATGTTTACCCCCCCGGATGTAACTATGTTCTGTTGTGGTTCTCTGCTCACCGTTGGATGAAACCATCATTGGTAAGCTGTCATAATATTAATTATTTCTGATAACATTGTCATGACGCACTTCCGGTTTGGTTGAGCATGTGAAGAGCGGCGCCGTCTCTGGCAGCGGTACCTTTTTTTTTTTTTTTTTTTTTTTTTATGGCAGCGGTACCTTTAAAAACATACTTTTTCCACTAATACCCCTATTGACTGGGCGTTAAATAAGTAAAAGGAGGATCATATATGCCTTGGTAGAACGTCAAAATCAACAAAGACCCCGAAAGTTTCAAGACAACATGCCGCAGCTGACACCGCTCCTGAGGGGGATGATGCCCCCCTGGCTAACATTACTAGCCTACTAGAGCAGGGGTTCTTAACCTTTCTGACCTTGGGGCCCAATTTTTTCAGTACAGAGTGGCCCGGGGCCCATTAAATATAAACACTCTATAGCAGGGGTATTCAACTAAAACTTTAAGAGGTCCATTTAGAGAAAATTTACTCAAGCAAAGGTCCAGAACATCATAATATATATATATATATATATATATATATATATATATATATATATATATATATATATATATATATATATATATATATATATATATGTGTGTGTGTGTGTGTGTGTGTATATATTCAAGTAGCCTCATAGTTGTATCAACATCTGCATCTGACTGTTATATTAAAAAAAGTACATATTTGCCAATTAACATGTTTAACTTGAATTAAACATATTTTTTTCTCTTAAAAATAAAGTAGATTTTATTTTATTTTTCAAATGCTATCTTATTTTATTTCTCTACCAGCAGTTTGAATTTCCCCTTTCCTTTGTTAATTGTCTCAACACATTTTTATACTAAATTAATATAAACACATCTTAACAATTTAACAGTTTTGCAGTTTTTCTTTCTTCCCCTCTTATAATCTTATGCCCCCACTTTCTGTCGTTCAGTGAGAGAACTGAGCTCTAATTTCTTCTGTCAGGACTTTAAATCTGGGCTGGATGGTGTCAGGTTCTCATATGCATGTGGAGGTGCTCATTGTTGAGCCTGAAACGATATTTAGTTTTAATTATGTTCACTGTGGAGAAAGCTGCTTCACAGCTGTATGTGGACTCAAACATGGGTGTTTTAAGATGGTCAGTTTATTCTTCTGTGACTTCAGTTCAGACTTGAGTGGATATGTTTGATGAAAAACTTTGTGTTTTGTTTCAGTGGCGTTTCACTTTCGCACTTTGAACGCCACGGTCTCTGAACGTATGAGACACTGGTTTTGTCCCAGTGGGAAGACTGAACAGGATGAATTTGTCCATTCCGGGTTGCATATTTAAAAATACAGCGAGGACAAAACTTAGTTTGATTTTACTTTAAGTTATTAATAAGTTGTCAGGACTCAGTGTGTCGGGTTTCATCCGAGCCTGATCAGCTGCGACGGGCACAGCCCGCACCGCAGCTCTCTGGTCGCGCTGCAGCAGTTACTTTCCGATGCTTTTTCGAAAGCCTGAACAGTCCAGTTCAGCAGACACGACAGCCCACGCATCTACATCTACCATCCTTCAGCAGTAACGACGGAGCCCACCGCCCGAGCGGCAGCCTCAGCCGACCTCCCCGGCCGCGGGGACGCGCCGGGATAAATGATCACGCCGCGCTCGCTCGCTCTGGGCGCAGACCCAATTAATCGATCCCTAATCCTGGCGGATCTAAACCTACTCTGTGCAAAATGAAGGATTTTCTCTGTAAATACACACCATTTCTCTTACTATTACACGTACAGCTAGCTGAGTGTCTTCTTCTCCTCATTTGGTCGGGAGTTGCTATGCAGTCCCGCGGCCCTCGCGGCCCACATGTACAAAACTGAATTTTTTTTGGCGGCCCACTAGATGGCGCTCGCGGCCCAAGTGTGGGCCGCGGGCCTATCGTTAAGAATCACTGTACTAGAGGACCACAGAGCTGGCATCGCAGCAGACTTTAAAGCGACATTCGCTGCTCTGGAACGGAGTCTTGAAAAAATACAGACAACAGTGACGGAGCACGGCCAGCGTCTGGACTCATTAGAAACTAACGCCGAGCTGCAGGACCAGCGAATTCAAGCGCTGGAGGAGAGATGTGCGACGCTAGCAGTTAGCAACACCAAGCTAGCGGCGAAAACAGCCGACCTGGAAAGCCGTAGCCGTAGAAATAACAAGGATTGTCGGCTTACCAGAATCCGTAGAAGGACCCAGACCCACGACCCTCTTCCCTGACCTCCTGGTGGAAGTCTTCAGCGACCAGACTCTTATCCTCCCCGGGAGCTGGACCGGGCCCACCGATCGCTGGCCGCTAAACCTCCGCCCGGCTCGCGGCCCAAACCGGTGATTATTCATCTGCATCGTTATCAGATTAAGGACCTGATCATCCGGGAAGCCCGCACGAGACGTGGGAAGCTCCAGTACCGTGGGTCCCCGGTCCAGATCTTTGAGGACTACACGCCGGAGGTTGCCGAGAAACGAGCTAAATATCGTCCAGTGATGGCTTAACTTTACAACCTCGCCCTGAGAGCATCGCTTCTTTTCCCGGCGCGTCTACAGATTACTCTGGAGAGCGGGACGAGGAAGAGGTTCTCGTCGCCCGAGGAGGCTGCCACTTTCGTCACCAGCTACAAACAGACCAAGGCCTGAGAGCCCGCGGCCAGGGCTCCAGACTGCGACCAAATGCTCGCATTTTGCGACCAAAATTTGAGTATGTGCGACTGAATTTCATGTCCACTCGCACACGTGCGACCAGTAAATTTGCCATTTTTTTTTTTTTTTTAAACACACGTTAAACGTGGAAGGGGTGCGTCAATGAACCCGCATATTTGCAGGCCAATGGTGTGAAAGGGAATGAGTCGGGGGATCTATTTATTTATTTATTTTTTTCGTTTAATTTCACCAGCTCAAAGCAGGTATTACGCCCGGACTACATTTAATGAGACACAACGCACTGCGCCGCTCACATAAAGTTAGAAGAAAGAGATGGCGGGTATGTTTGGTTTTAGTAACAATGTTACTAACATCATGCTCAGGCAATGAGTCTGCAATGGCCCAGATGGGAGACACATGTAGCTCAGTGCTTAACCAGGCATCAGAATGGCGTGTCCTAAAAAAAGAGGAAAATTCTCAACGTGGACGAGTGAAGGCGCAACACGCACGAACCCTCTAGGGGGTCCGGGGGCATTGTCCCCCGGAAAATTTTGAAAAATAGACTCAAAATGGTGCATTCTGGTGGTCTCAAAGCTCCATAATCACATCTTTTATCAATGTAAGAATACACACAAAAAAATCTGAATTTTTGCAAAGAATGATGCAACATAATAACACGCATTCATCATCATGGCTAATTCTTCATGCATGAATAAATCTTGAAATCAAGATAATTATATCTTAAACTTCTACAATGGCCAGAATCCCCCTTTCACACCTAAATTAAATGACAAAACGACAAAAGACAAGCAGCTCCTTGTCTTTCAGAACTGTGGTGTGGAACTCCGAACAGATCTGCTCAAAGTTCAGTGATGAGGAGCTCACTTCATGAGCTCCACTGAGCAAAGCAAGATATTTTAAGCCTTTATTTTTTATAATTTTGATTATTTAATTCTTTATTGATTTCATAAAATATTCAAATTTTTTGAGATTTTTTATTTGGGGTTTTCATAAGCTGTGGGCCATAATCATTAAAATTATAACAAATAAAGGCTTGAAATATCTCACTTTGCATGTAGTGGGAAATAATATATTTGTTTCACCTTTAGTTGAATTTACTGAAACTAATTAAGTTTAGCAATATATTCTAATTTTCTGACCTTCACCTGTATATTATGACCAATAAATAAGAGCATAATATATGTCCCGTATCACACCATATCAAGCTCAGGGGATGATTCAGGTATGAGGAACTCTGCAACAGATGCCTGGTTCCTCTGGGATGTTATATTACGTTTGTGGAGGTTCCTGCAGCATGCTGTCTTACACACCTCTGGGAGACCTCCGTTTCCTCTTTTAGGACGAGGTGGGGTGTCTGGAGCCTCTGGAGACATCTTGACTTGACTTTTTTTTTGTTTAAAGCCGCGCGTGTCGGTGCAGTTAGCAGCAGTGAGAGGTAAAGGCTGATTTATGGTTCTGCGTCAGACCAACGCAGAACCTACGCCGTACATTGCGGGTCGCTGCGTACCCTACGGCGTAGGCTCTGCATCGATTTAACGCGGAACCATAACTGAGGCTTAACGAGGCAACGGAGCGCAAAGGGGTTCCGTATTGGTTCAATACGGAACGCAACTTTTAATTCCCAATTAGGTAACAATTCCGTATTTCAAGGGGCGGGTGGCAAGCCCATACTCATCTCTGCACAGCCTACCTGCAACACAGCAGTGCTGCTGCTTTTTTGTCCCGCTGCAAAAATGTGTTTTAAACTGAGCTGCCGGCTCCTCTTCATTTCTGCTGCTGCCGCGTCCTGGCTGTCTGTCTGTGAAGGCTGATTTATGGTACTGCGTTAAATCGACGCAGAACCTACGCCGTAACCCTACTTTTTTACTTTTTTTCCCCCCGTTCCGCGGAAACCGCGGAAATTTTTGGCTGAGACCAAAATCTGCGGAATTCCACGGAAGAATCTGATGCCTGTTAACTTTTATTTTTAATCCACTCTATATTCTTCTGGTTGTTCTCCGATATGTTCCCCTAAAACCTGAATTATGGTTCCGCCTTAAATCGACGCAGAGCCGCCGCCGTAGCCTACGACGTAGGCTCTGCGTTGTTGTAATGCGGAACCATAAATCAGCCTTCACCCGGTACATACATAGGTTTCTCTAAACATCTGTCCCCGCTACAGTTTTAACTAAAAGAAAATGTGCTCCAATACAGCAGGTCTCATAATTTTATTTTGAACACTGCCAAAACTCTAACTTAAAACGTAACTAGAACTTAAAATTTGCTTGACACAAATGAAAGTTAAATTTTAAACACGTGGGAAAAACACCTAACCTTTTAAGTGATGTGTGTTATCAGGTGTAATGGCATTTTTTGGTTAGAAATAAGAATATTTCTTGGTAAGATCCTTAGTTATTTGAGTGAAGGCAGTGAATTTGGTCAACTGGTGTAAGTTCAGGGTTTTAGTAAAGACACAAGTAGGGAAATGTTATTGGCCAGTACCCCCAATATTTGTACATTTGTTAAGTACTGTGTTTAACAGTTAAATTCATGGCTGAAAGGTTACTAAGCACTTTGTTACCAAGCACTTTTTTATCATGTGAATGTATGTTTTTGTATATATATATATATAATGACAGCAATGGTGCTGTCAGTTTACTTTATGTTGCGGCATCTTTAAAAGTGCACAATAAAATGTAACACTGCATTTGAAACAGCACATTGTGGTAATTCATTAATCTATTATGAAATACGTATTACTAATACACTGAAATGTAGTAGAAATGTAAAAATTTGGTTAGCGTGTCGATAAACGATGTGCGCTCCTAAAATTTCTGATTGTGCCCCTAAAAATTTTCAGTTAGGGGCTACTGTGCTCCTAGTGAAAAAAGTTAGTCTGGAGCCCTGGCGGCTATTGTGCTAACGTGCTGATATGCTAATTTAAGCCAGCTCTCCTGAGGAGAGGATGTTTCACTGGTGAGTCCTACGACCAAAACAGGGACTGGCGGAGCCTTAACCGTCGTCTCACGAGGACGATATGTTTAATTAAAGCTGCAAGCAGCGATGAACGGGCCCTCGCACTCACGGCCACCGCCCCCCATAAGCATATCAGAAATGACACGACTTCCTATGTCATACCATTCAAAGGTTATAGCAGAAAAATGGGACAACCAATCAGAAGCCGTGTCGCTCGGTCATTGTGTTAAATACATGTCGTCATTGTAAACTGTTGTGTAGGTTGAACACGTGTGTCTGAATTGTGCTACTCGGATCCGACATCTATGGCTAAGATGAAAACTTAGCCTTAAAAATAAAAATATCCCCACGATAAGTCATAATTATGAGATAGAAAGTCGAAATTATGAGATAGAAAGTCGAAATTATGACTTTTTGTCATAATTATGACTTACCGTGGGGATATTTTTAAGGCTAAGATTTCATCTTATTTCTTTTCTTTTACTGGTGGAAATGGGCTTCCATAGACATCACTGGATGTCATTTTATTTTTATCTCCAGTTTGATACTTATATCTTAAAGTCTGCATTAGGCTTATAATTAGGTTTGACATAATGACTGGTAAATCCATGGTGCTGAAACCTCATGTGAATGGTTCTGACCGTGTACCCCTGCGTGCTGTGGTTGTGTGTTAGAGGGGCTAGAATGCGTCGCCCCCCCTAGGCTGGGACCCCTGCTCCGCCCCTGGCGCTCACTCATAAGCTGTGAAAGCAGCTTATGAGTGGGTTGTGTCGGTTGCTGTGTCGATTATGTTCTCACTCCAAACGAACCGCTCCAGCTCTGGAATGAAAGCGAGCAGAGAACCACCTCTCCTAGGCGATCTCGGCTCGCTTGTTTTGTCCCGCATCCGAGCGCGATTGCTGTGTTCAGATATACCAAACGAACCGATTTTTAGGGGGAAACGCTCCCTGTTTCAGAACAACTGCTCCAAACGGGACAGGTGTTACAGCACCCTAAAAGTAGAAATATTAAACTTTTGACTTTGAAACTAAGTTTTCTTTCAAACCACCAAAATACACAGTAAGAGACACACCAGTCTGATGCACACACGCAAGGTTTCCTTCCTGGTAGCAACATCCGCTGGGCTGCAGCCTATTTCTTTAAGCCATAGATTTTCTGTCCGAGGTCCTGACTTTCAAGCTGCCCCAAACAGCTTTCACTCCCATGTCAGACCTGTCAATTAATCCAACCAAAATGCAGTCTGAGAAAAAAATAGATAAAAAAGTGGCCTATATCACCCGGGCTCCTGAAAGCTCGGATTAGAACATAAACCGGTGGATCGTACCCTTCCCCCTGATGGATTCTTACTCGCTTTCACAGCCTAACTTTTGACAGCTAATTATTTCATTAAACATCTTTGGACGGCTCTTTTTGTTTGTATTTCAGAGACCTTAGCTGGTTTAAACCCCAGTGACACACAGAAACCTCTGTTTTCAGAAGGCTTTATTTAAGGGCCTTGCTTTAGGTTTCGTCATTCCTTAAGGTTAATCTTTCTGTTGTTTTGGTGAAATTCAGTTCAGTTAGTGTTTGCACTTTATAAAAGCAATCGCAAAACCTCCTTTATGTGATGGAACTTTTGGTGGTTTGACAACAGATCGGGTTGGTGGCAGTCCCCACACTGTGCATGACAACAGTCCTTATCTAGTCCTTGACCGACAGCTTCTCACCATTAACCGTCAGTTCCTCTTGTTCAAAAATGACGAAGGTACTCTGTGCTTCACTCACTTCTACTGTGAACAACTCTGATTCAGCCACTTTCTAGAAATATTACAGTATTTATCACAGTGAGGTAAGCTGAACATTACTGCTGACTTGCTGAAGGTTGGCTCATTTTTAACTGTGCACAGCTGATAGTAGTTTGCAGGTATAGTTGAAGACAAAGAAAAGACACTTCTGATATTTTTACACATTTCCTGACCTCATTAGAAAATGTCCTGTGGTTAAAGCAACCTCTAGTTTCAGTTTCATTTGAGTGTTCAAGCAGGCTGAGTAAGGTAGCAATACAGGAAGACATTTCATGTGTCACCCTCGTTAATCACCCCTGCCCTTTCTTCCTTTGTAAATATCAGAATGCATTAGCAATAATAGTTTAGTCTAGAAATCGAATAGAAATAGAATAAAAGGGTGATTGCACAAAGATTTATTTTTCGGATTTAAAATTAATGTGTTTTATTGTGAAGATTACTTAGTGTGCGGATGGCTCTGGGGAAGAAACTGTCTCTGAGCCTGTTTGTCCTGGCATTAAGCGACCTGTCGTGCCGGCCTGAAGGCAGCAGGTTGAAAAGGTGATGACTGGGGTGACATGAGTCCTTCACGATGTGTGTCGCCCTGCTAGCGAATCGTGAGCTAGAAATATTGTCCAGGGAGGGTAGAGAGCAACCAGTCATCCTCTGAGCTGTGTTGATCACCCTCTGCAGAGCTCTCCTGTCTGCTGCTGTGCACCGAAGTACCATACTGTGATACAGTATGCAAGGATGCTCTCCACGGTGTCTCTGTAGAAGGACACAGCAGCTTCTCCTCGAGGCTGTTTCTCCTGAGCACCCTCAGGAAATAGAGACATTGCCAAGCCTTCTTTATCACAGCCTTAGTGTCAGCAGACCAGAATAGGTCGTCCGTGATGTGGACATGTAAAGGCTGAATTATGCTTCTGCGTCAAAACGACGCCGTGTCTACGGCGTGTGGTTTTTGTACACGCAGAGGACACGCCGTCACATGCGCCGTCAGTGACGTGCACCTCCCGAAAATTGTAACTACGCGTCGAGGAGACGCCGACCACACGCAGACCGAGAGGGCTGTGATTGGTTCGTTTGAAAGCGAAGCATTTCCGGTTTGAATCAGTAGTGAACTTCCAGGGCCTTTTTCTTCGTTTGTGTGATTTTTTTTGTTTTTTGCACAATAGTTGTCCTTATTTCTTTGATTTACTGTGACCGGAAAAAGTCGGATAAACCATTCAGAAAAAGATCGCTAACTAGTGGCCGCGGGGGGGTACTGCACCGCGACCAAATGGAGAGACGGAGAACTCTGAACGATTCGTGACGGCGTCACGGGTGCGCCGTGTGCTCTGCGTGTGTGTGACGCAGAAGCATACCCGCACCATAACAAGTGCACTACCCTGTTTAAGGCTAGGTCCAGTAGGTAATACGCGGTACAATTTTCTCCTAGGCTAAGTTCAGAAGACCCAGGTCGACTCGGGAGTGGAGAAGAAGACACTGAATGCAGCTCTAAATTCAGTACACCATAATTTATATAAATGTGAAGTGGCCATTCATGAACAAACAATATAGTTCATTTCATCACTTTCCATTAATTGTTGCAGCGCCTAGTTCCACAATTTTCCATAAAGGAAAAGTTCACTCTCACTTGTATTAGTGAGGCTTGCACACAGGGCAACGACCCAATGTTTGAATGTCCAGTGGGGAAAAAGTCCGTGTTAGGGGGTGAGTATGTAAAAATGAAGGTGTAGGCCGTGCAGGTGTGGCAAGAGTTAGGGAGAAAAGCGGCTGCACAATGGAGCCTCCTACCAGAGCAGTGGAGGTTCACTAGGTTCCTTCCTGGCACAATCATCAGGCTTTGTGCCCAGGCTAGGGCTCTAGCTCACCATCAAACCTGGCCTGTATAAAAACAGGACCAATTAAATATTTTGTGTGCACACAATCATATTTCTAATAGTACATTGTATTTAAATAAATATCAATGTATATTCAAATACTGTACAGTATACTCAAAATCTTAATATAATTCAATGTGAATAATTAACACAATATTTGTTATATTAAACTATTCACCAGTCATCACAAACATCCAGAATCAAAATGCATAATGGTAATAATGACTACCTGGACTGCATGGAAATGCACTGAAAATAAGACATCATCAACAAAGGAATACTTTTAAAGGGTTAGTATTTCATGTGGCAGAACACATTCAAAGAACTTGGCACAAGAATACTTAAGCTGCACCAAACAATTCGCCGGTAGCGGTTAAGTCAAACTACACTAATATTAGCTTGACTCACCAATTTCAGGATTTAATCAGCAACACGGGTCGGCATTCACCCGCTCAGCGGCTCCGGCAGTCGGCTCCTATATTTAAAACCATGGTCGCATGAGTTTCGGCGAGGTACCGGTTAGGTTAAGCTACACAAATGGCTTTGGCTTGACACACCAATTCCGGGATTTAATCAGCACACGGCGCGGTATTAAACCGCTTCAGCAACTCCGGTAGTCGGCTTAAATTCCGTGATTTACTCGGCGCAAGGCTCTGCATTCAACCGCTTCCGCAAACAATTCTTCAGCGTGCTGCTCTCCCCCTCCCGCAGCGAGTCACACAGGTGTTGACGGCACATCGGCGTGACGCAATGACGTCAGGCACACGTACCAAAATAAAAGTCTTTTTTTTCAATCGGGTTAAACCGGGCATACGCTGTGCGATTGTTGGCTCGTTTTGAGCCGATTTTCCATTTACATGTATTTTTCCATTTACGGTATTTTTTGGATCAGGTCGGATTTCGACCCAATCGTTGGTCGTGGCCAGTGTTGGGGTAGTTACTACTAGTAAAAAGTAATCCATTACATATTACTAGTTACTTTTTAAAAAAGTAATCCCTTACATTACTTAGTTACTGGTTGCTGAAAGTAACTAGTAACATTACTAGTTACATTACTTTTGGATTACTCCGCAATATCACCTAAGCTGCTTCAGAAAATTAGAATATTGTGATTTTCTGTAATGCAATTACAAAAACCAAAATGTCATCCATTCTGGATTCTTTACAAATCAACTGAAATATTGCAAGCCTTTTATTATTTTAATATTGCTGATCATGGCTTACAGTTTAAGAAAACAAAAATATCCTATCTCAAAAAATTTGAATATTCTGGGAATCTTAATCTTAAACTGTAAACCATAATCAGCAATATTAAAATAATAAAAGGCTTGCAATATTCCAGTTGATTTGTAATGAATCCAGAATGTATGACATTTTTGTTTTTTTAATTGCATTACAGAAAATAAAGAACTCTAATTTTCTGAGACAGTCCTGTAGTTGGAACCTTATTACTGCAGTGCCCAGATCAGCACAAATGTAAAGTCCCGTAAAATCACGTAAAATCCCGTAAAAGGCTGATTTATGGTTCCGCGTTACACTTACGCAGAGCGTAGGGCGTAGGTTACGCGGCGACTGAACCGTACGGCGCGCGTCGCCGCGTACCCTACGCCGTACCCTACGGCGTAGGCTCTGCGTCGATTTAACACGGGACCATAAATCAGGCTTCAGTCAGAAAAGTGTTGCGCAACGCGTGAAGACGCATGAAAGGCAAGTTTGATTTTCTTTTCTGTTCTCCCGTTCTAGATGAAGCTGAAAAGCTTAAAGTAACTAAAGTAACATAATGTTTTTGGTCTTAGAGTAACTATAATGTGATTACCCAAATTACAACTCTAACGCGTTACATTACTGCGTTACTGGCGAATGTAATCTTGTTACAGTAACGCGTTACTTTGTACCGCATTACACCCAACTCTGGTCTTGGCTCGTGCAGTAAGCTATACGTGGGGTAACGATGAGAGATTAACACCTCACGACGAGTTCCCGATCACGAATCGTGTGCTTGCAAGAAAATCAAACGTGTTTGAAATCCTGGTCGCTCCTCGTGAAGGTATCGCACAGTTGAAGCAGCTACAACCCGATTGGCCTCATCCTTTCGCAGAGAGCATGCGCAATCTCTGATGTCACGTCGAAAACTATTATTTGTAGTTTAAAGTGTTGCAAATTCACATTACAAATCATGTTTTAATAGCAGAAAAAAAGACCGAATTTCCCACGTCTGCCCAGCCAATTCCTTGTCTAATCACGACGTTGTTTAATCTTTTTTCATTTATCGCCACACAGAATGGCACAAATTGCTAAAGGCTGATTTATGGTTCCGCGTTACACCAATGCAGAGCCTACGGCGTAGGGTATGGCGGCGACCCGCACCGTACAGTTACGCCGTCGATTTAACGCGGAACCATAATTCAGGCTTAAGGCAGCACGTTTGTTTTTGCTGAGCATATTTGGTGTCTCCCACTTCGGGGTTCCTCCTCTTCCACTTCTTTTTGACGTTTGCTGTTCTCAATGTAGATGAGCAGGGAGAGGGATGGTTGGAGAACATACTTTGAACGTACTTTCAGAAGTTGTCCCAGTTTCCTGGGGTCCTAATGAAATGTCTTAAATGATTTTGGTCAAATCCAACAAAGATACAAATCAACACAACATGATTTAAGGCTGTTGCCAATTAAATGTCACCACTGTGCAAGAATCGTAGCATTATCTTTTGTCGTAGGTCAAAATCAGTTTGACGGTTTGACAAAGGAGAAAATGTCTTTTGTCCAAAGACTGCCTGAGGTGATTTTCTGACAATCAGCGACAGGAAAAAGTATGTGATCCTGCTTGACTAGTTTTCTGTTTTAATTTGCCATAAAATGTCTTCCGAGTTACAACAAAAAGACAAACCCAATGTGCTTAAGCTGATCATAGACGAACACGTATAATTTATTTTGTGTTTCTTTTTTATTAAACGCATTAAATATTAATTTTCCCTCCTTGATGACAAGTGGCCCAGCCCTTTGGCAGTGAGGAAAGCCCAAATAATCCCAAGTAATGGTACTCCCTCCATCAAACTCTGCCACTGCGGGGTTTTCATGTTCCTAAGCTATGCCCTTTTTGCACCATCCATTCCTCTTGACACTGTACGTGACCATATGTGTGACTAATGTTCCCCAAAGTACAACGCAGTTCAAATATACTAGTGTCACCAAAGTTCATAGTTTGTGCTGAATGTCAGTAAACTAATCAGTTTAATATTGAATTTGAAAACAAGTGTGCATACACACCTCTCAGTTTCAGTCTTTGATTGCCTCTCCCTCAGCAGTCAGTTTGACTGGCCGTCACTGTCTTCACTCTGTCTCGCACGCTTCTTCACAGAGGAGTCTCTATTTTGCTTCATGCCGGGTTTCCCAACGGACCTTCTCTGCACTCCAATTAGGTTTGTCACTCAACTACTGTGAATGGGATTAAGGGAAAAACAGAGTGGGGGGAGGGAGGTGAAGAAAGACAGAAGACAGACGGAATAAGGAAGGAAGGAATGGAAGAAGCTGAAGTTGGAGAGTGAGGTATGGTAAGGCAGTGCATGAAGGAAAAGAGTGGCTCACAATAACAGTGGGTGTAAGTAAGGAGGCTCCAAGTGAACAGCTGGATTTGGCCTGAAGGAATTCTGAATAATGTGGAACCATTAAAGTGGGATTCATAAACCGACCGACCATTCTCCTACCCTCGCTCAGTCGCCCATTTTCTCCTGTTTTCTCCTTTTACTATAATATTCCCCTAACATGCATAGCGGATAGTCTTGCATATTCTCTGCAGCAGATTTACTGGTAGTCAAACCACATATGGACAATAAGCTGTAACGTTGCCTTATACTCCAGCTACTGCAGCACATAGTAAAAATAACAAAGTGGTAAATGTTTCCTGTGAAGATGTGAGCTTGTGTTTGTTTTAGGCAGCCCTGCGTACTGTAAGATTGCATAAATATTTGATCGGTCAGACACTGTGTGTATATTATGTTGATGATGGTGTTGTTGCTGAAGCAGGAAAGCTATGGAAACTCAGCAGGAGGCAGGAAAACATAAACGCCTCTCAGACTGGTTTTCAGACACATGGCTGCTGACCTGGGAGTGAACTTTGACTTGGACGAGGTGCAAACATGCTAACATTTGTAAAGAAATGTAATTTGTCAAAACTAATTATAAGAAATGGCAGGCCAATAAATACAGAGGTAATTAAAGCAGCAAGCAGCAATGAACGGGCCCTCGCGCATGCAATTTTCAGCAATAAAAGTCAAGGACTCAAAACTAAGTCCCATGACACCACCCATGACTCTTTGTGTCAAACCATTCAAAAGTTATGGCAGAAAATAGGAACTATCACATATCGACCAATCAGAAGATGGTCGGGGGCTAATTCATGCCAATGAAGGTCAGGTACTCAAAACCGAGTCAGATGACACCACCCACGACTCTCTATGTCAAACCATTCAAAAGTTATAGCAGAAAATAGGGACTATCAAATATGGACCAATCAGAAGAGTAAAAAAGTAATGCGCATCGTTGCAGGATCGAGACGCACATTTTGATGTATAACACACCTGGGTGCACGTTACGGTTCGTGCCGTATTAACTGCCGAACGAATGGCATAAATTTCGCCAAAGTTACACGATTAATTCAAAATCTCTGACTTCCTGTTCGGTTTCGGCCATGGCGCCAAGAGACTTTCCTTTAAGTTGCGACATGATACAGGTGTGTAGCGAATTTTGTGCATGTACGTCAAACCGTATTGTGGGGCTTGAGGCACAAATTTTTCTAGGGGGCGCTGTTGAGCCATTAGGCCACGCCTATTAATGCAAACCATGAAATATCAAATTTTTCACCAGGCCTGGCTTGCCTGCAAAATTTGGTGACTTTTGGGGCAAGTTTAGGGGGGCAAAAAGGCCTTCATTTCGTCTGAAGAAAAACGAAGATAAAAACGAGAAAAATTCCTACAGATACAATAGGGCCTTCGCACTGTAAGTGCTTGGGCCCTAAATACATAGACCACTAGGCAGTTTCTGACGGAGAAGTATGAAGTATGTATACTAAAACAAAAGTATGTGAACCCCATGAAATGAACTGATTATTTACATTTATTTGCCATAAAATGTGATGTGGCCTTTATATTGTTCCTATTAAGAGGCAAGCTGATAACGCACAAACAATTTCATTATACATTTCTTCACTGAATATAGCCATTTTGACTTCAACAATGTGGTCATTCTAATTGAGGGTGGAGTTTGCTCCATGTTCTCCTTCATTTTATGGAACACGTTTTCTGGACAAAGATTTTAAAACTCTGGGGTTCAGAGATTTGCAAAGTCCTTGGGTGAACAGGACATTACCATCTTTTGCTGACCATTAGGTGCACCTCATTATAAGGCGCAATATCAACGAGCGGGTCTTTTTTCATACATAAAGCGCACTGGGTTTTAAGGCACATGATAAAACATATAAAGTGAATCAAAACAATCAGGTAAGTCGAACTTTATTCAACTCATTCACAATAACTAATGAATATTGTTCAGTTGTAATTAATACTGAAAAATACTTTCACATTTTAAATCATTCATCTTCCACGAATTTAGAAATAAAAAGTAGAGAAGGTAGGCATTTTACTACATCCTGTTCTCTGATTGGTTCGTCGTTGCCAGCGATAGTGAATATCTGAAGTTAGTGTGAGGTTGGAACAACATTATATTCCAACATTTGATTATAATTGGATTATGATATAGATTTGAAAATTGGGTCTACGCTAAAAACCTAACATTAGCTTGATGTCTAATTACAGTAAGGTAATGTTGACTAGATGTTGGAAGATGGTTGCTTGCCAGCGCTACATAATTGGTTATCTACCATTGTCTGACGTTGCAACCCGTATCCAACCAAGCACCGACTTTAATGTGTCAGCTGGTAATGGTCTGAGCATCAATCAAGCGAAGCAGCTTCGTTGCTTACCAAAGTCAAACTGAAACCGAACTATTTTTGAGTGCATAGTACCACATAAAATTGGTTTGAGGTCAATAAGGACAACACAATTCATACATAGGGTGCCCTGGATTATAGGGTGCACTGCCGATTTTTGAGAAAATGTAAGGATTTTATTTTTTTATGTTTTATTTTTTTTATTTTTTATTATGGGCATGCCAAGTAGTGGTTTGTATTATTTATTTAGTTTTTAAATGTGAAGTGGGGGGAGGGAATTCCGCTACTAGTCTGAAACGAGAAAAACACGGGAAACGCACAATTGGCACACAAGCCTTTGAAAGCTGTAAGAGAAAAAACAAACAAAAAGACACGAGAACAGGCAGAGACACAAGCAGCAACCATTTCAGGTCCCTGAGACTGAATCAAAACTAGGCTACTGCGATTATCTGTCCCTCAAAACTGCGTGAGTATGTAGGTGAGTGAGCAGGTGTGTATGTCTGTGTAACTCTGTGTGTGTTAAGTCAAAACAATGCTCTACCTGAACTGTAACTATAGTGGAGGAGGGAGGGCGCAACCCCGCCCCCCGAGAGACCAGAAACCGACAAGGAAGAAACCCGAACCCAGTCCACCAGTCGCCCTACGGAGGGCCAGAAGAGGGAGGGAGGAAACTTCCTGCCAGCAAGCCCTGCCCCCTCCCAGCAGGCGACAGAGGGAAGCCCCGGGCGGAGCCCCCATGACCACGGGAGGAGGCAGCCAGGAAGCCCACGGTGATGGACCTGGACCCAGCCGAGCACCAGCCACCCAGCATAGGCCGGTCATGCGGCCAGGATGTCCACACCCTCAAGGCCCACAACCCCCACCCGGCGAGAGGCCAGCCTGCCCGGAGAGACGTGGCCACCCCGACCGTCGACGCCGGCGGGCCGGCACCCGCCCCTACGAAAGCGGGGACCCCAGAGCCAAAGGTGCGCCCAGCTGCAAGGACAGCGGGGGGGACCGGAGACGGGCCCGGATCGAGGGAACCCCCCCGACAAGGTGACACCTGTGCAGGCCCAACAGCAGGGGGCCCCACACCCAGGCACACCCATTCATCCATCCATCCATTTTCTATTATCCCGGATAGAGATATTTTTTAATAATAATAGTATAATAATATAATAATAATTTAAATTTTTTATTTTTTTTTTCTTGCTGATGGAGGCCCAAAATTTGGTGCATCTTCAGTCGCAGGACACCCTTACATTCGTTTTTGTTTTCGTTTAATTATTTATTCAAACAGGTTAAAACAGAAACAAAAAAATAATCAGAATACATAAAATGTATATACCGAAAAAAAAAAAAAAAAAAAACATAAGCAAAACAAAGCAAATTAAAGAGACAAATCTATATGTAGATAAATATTTCCTGTTTGAAAGGGTGTAGGATGAAGTTTAAAAAAACTTTTCTAGTCCTACCCCTTCTAATGTTCTGTTTTTACCATTTCTTCATTTCACAGAACTTCTAAAAGAAAAGCATAAAAGAAAAGAAAAAGTGGTTCAGCTGAGCAAGGCACTTTGGTCATTGGCTGTCAGTTCATGTGTCCATTTCCGTTTTGTATCCATAAAGAGTATTGATTTTAAAGATTTGTTTAAACTTACTTAGTGAATTGCATGATTTCATTTCATCTTTACAGTAGTTCCACGGATTAACTCCCTTCACTGATACACAATGGGTTTTGATGTTTGTTCGTACATGCTGTTTTTTAAAATGGCATATTCCCCTGAGATTGTGTTTATTTCATTTTATTTGAAACAACTTCTGGATGTCTTGTGGCAACTGATGACGATTTGCTTTGTGCATGATTTGTAAAGTTTTGAAGTCGACCAGATCCTTGAATTTGAGTGTTCTCAGTTTGATGAACAGTGGGTTTGTTGATTCTCTAAAGGCCGCTTTATTTACAATTCTTATTGCTCTTTTTTGAAGTTTGAATATTGTATCCGTGTTTGTTTTATATGTGTTCCCCCACACTTCCAAACAGTAGCTCATATATGGAAGTACGAAGGAGCAGTACAAGGTGTAAGTGATGATTGATTAAGAAGGTATTTGACTTTGTGTAATATTGCAATTGATTTGGATATTTTGGCTTTATTGTACTGTATATGTGGCTTCCAGGATAGTTTGTTGTCTATTATGACTCCAATAAATTTTATTTCATTTACTCTCTCTATTTCTATGTCATTTATCAGAAGTTTCTTTTGTGAGTTTATCAATCGTTTTCCAAATATTATGAACTTGGTTTTATTAAGGTTTAATGTGACGTTATTTGAATCAAACCAACTCTTCACTCTTTTTAATTCAGTTACCACTGTGTCCAAAAGCTGTTCTAAATTATCTCCACAGCATAGCAGGTTAGTGTCATCTGCAAATAAAATCATTTTCAGTGTGTTTGAAACCTCACATATATTGATGTATAGGATTAACAGCAATGGTCCCACAACTGAGCCTTGAGGCACCCCACATTTCACCTTCCTTAATTGAGATTTACTGTTGTTAAATTGCACAAATTGATTTCTATTGGTTAGGTAGCTACTTATCCATGAAAGTGCTACTCCTCTAATTCCATATTTCTGCAATTTTAATATTAACAGGTCGTGGTCCACTGTGTCAAAGGCTTTTTTTAGATCTAGAAATACTCCTACAGCATATTGTTTATTTTCTATTGCAGATGTTATGTTTTCCATGAAGTCTATGAGAGCGAATGATGTTGTTTTTTAAGTTCTGAAACCATACTGCTGTTCATAAAGGACCTCATGCTTTGTAATGAAGTCATATAACCTTGAGTAGAATATTTTTTCCAGTATTTTAGAAAACTGTGAAAGAAGTGAAAAGGTCTGTAGTTTGAGAATATATGACTATTTCCTGATTTGAATATGGGTATTACCTTTGCAGTTTTCATTTTACACACCTACACTCATTGACAAAGACATGGACAATCATTCTCTCACGACTCCCAACTCCCCCGGGTGGTCCGGCACCGCCAGGCAGCTTCCCCTCAGGTAGCACGGCGAGCCCACGCCCAGACCCGGTCACCATGGCCACCCCGCCCCACGCCGAAAGTGGGAACGCAGGTGGAGTAAGCCCCGCTCCCGCCCCCGGTGTTGAGTGGATGTGACTGATGTGATAAAAACAGGGAGGGGGAGGTCAGGGTATCCCCCCCCCCCCCCCTCCCCTCCTCAGTGACTACGTTTACATGCAGTCAATAACCCTTTTAAAACCCGAATATTGGCAATAACCCGAATTTGTACGGCCATGTAAACACTTTAAATAACCCGAATTTGCTCATATTCCGGTTTTTAAAAACCCGAATATTACCCCTGGGTTACTCCTTTTAAAACCCGAATATTCAGTCATATAAACGCCAAATGGAATATCCCGACCAAACGGAACAGGAGTTTGTTTTCTGCGCATGCTCTGTTCGCAAGGAATCCTGGTCTTTTGAGTCCAGGAAGTTCTTCTAACCAGCCTTTCTCGACCGGGGTGTCGCGGCACCCTGGTGTGTCGTCAAAAAATGACCTATTCTGACATTTCATATATAAATACCGTATTTTCACGACCATTCGGCGTGCTGTGTGGAAAGGCATACCCTCATTTTTGTGTCATTTGTGTATTTAAAACACACACACGGCGCGCCGTCTACACACTAACACACACGCGCCGCGGAACACACACAAAAGCACGCAAGTGTGCGTTTTTAAAAATAGAGCCGGAGCAAAACTTATTTTGATTTACTTTATTTCAGTTTTTACATTAATCAACCCCATCGAAGTCTCATCCTCTGTGTCTGCATTAAAGAGCTGCGCTAAATCAGCTGTGCCAGTCCGGATTCCTCGCTGTCAGAGTCTCTTTCCGTGCCGCGCGGCGCCTCGAAATGCTTTTGCTAAAGCTCGCAAAATAGTCCCAGCAGACACCTTAGCCCACAGATCAACAATCCATCTGCAAACTGTGGCATAACTTGCCTGGCGCTGCCTTCCTTCCACTCCTGGAGAAACTATGTTCCCCCTCAGTCAGCCATCGCTTCCACGCCGCTGCAGCCTTAAGGCTGATTTATGGTCCCACGTTAAACCGACGCAGAGCTTACGCCGTAGGTTACGTAACCTCCGGTGTAGGCTCCGGTGTAGGCTCTGCGTCGATTTATCGCGGAACCATAAAGGCTTCACTTTGAACGGCCGGTTCACACCGACGTCCAGCGGTTGGAGTTACTTTGTCAGACCTCCCGGAATAACAGCAAGCACAGCGTTCATATTTTTCACTTCTTTTTTTACACTGTCTGTGTGAGATGGGTGCGCATAGAGTCACAGATCAGCAGCGATGGTGATGTGTGGAAAATACCACCGGGTCCCCGCAAACATACACCTCCCTCCGCCACTCATCATCATCCCTTCATCCATCCAGCCCTTTTTGAACATTTCTGCATTTGTAGACGGTAGAAAGTACCGGGATAGCGAGATTTACATGAAGTTGAGAGAAAAGTTGCGCGAAGCAGCATTTGTTTTGAATTTGGATACAGGAAGAAGAAGCAGAAATGACGGGAATTGCGTCATCACGTTCTCCGCGCGTCGCTGGTTTGATCGGGATATCCCGAATGATTAATTACCATGTAAACAGGGATAACCCTGTTTGCTCACGCATGTAAACTGAATATTCCGAATGTTTCAGTAACCGGAATATTAGCAATAACCCGAATTTTGACTGCATGTAAACGTAGTCAGTGTAACAGTGTATATCTGTTAAGTGTTGAGTGTAAGGTGTCTAAGATGAAATCGAGGAGCGGGGCACAGTGTCCCCCACGCCCCGGACCCCCCGACCCCTCGGACCTATGTGTGCATGAATCATGTAGGGGGGTCAGGAGGAGGAGAGGAGGACGACGCCAGGAGGCAGGGCCAGTGGCCCTAAAAGGCACCCACGTTCCCCGCCGGCCACCCCAGCAGGCCAGGGCCCCACCTCACCCCCAGGAGCGCTCTCCTGGTCCCGCCGGAGCCCCCAGGTGGAGGGGGAGATGGTACAACATTCTTCCATTCACACTATCAACAGAAAACATAGAAACCTGGGAATGACTCCCCCTGCCGCCCCGCCCCACCCCCCCTTTAAGGATTTTAAGTGCGCTCTATAGTGCGGAAAATACGGTACTATTATTTATTTATTTAATTATTTTGATACATTGTAACAATGGATACATTTTCCAGAGAGTTTTGTTTCCTTTAGTTTTGAGGGAATCCCAGTAAACCCAATAATGTTTTAGTCTGCAAATGGGAATTCTTTAATATATCACTTCTTATTTTTGAAATTCTGTTTTGGCATAAAAAGTTGATTTTCTTTGTCATTTGCAAACTATCTCTTGCTTCTTGCTTCTGCCCAAACAATGCAGCAGAAGTCAGCTTGGTCTTGACAGAACATTATTTAGTCTTTGTCCTTTTTCTTGCTCAAAATCCTTTACCTACCATCTTTAATTTGTTTTGGGCATTAGTTAGGTTTTGGGAATTTAAAAGAGCTGCTTTTACATCAAAGCAGTTTTCCCCTTTGTCATGGTTATACAGTGGGGAGAACAAGTATTTGATACACTGCCGATTTTGCAGGTTTTCCCACTTGAAAAGCATGTAGAAGTCTGTCATTTTTATCATAGGTACTCTTCAACTGTGAGTGATGGAATCTAAAACAAAAATCCCAAAAATCACATTGTATGATTTTTAAGTAATTAATTTGCTAAAAATAAAATGCAAATTAATTACTTAAAAATCATACAATGTGATTTTCTGGATTTTTTTTTTAGATTCCATCACTCACAGTTGAAGAGTACCTATGATAAAAATTACAGACTTCTACATGCTTTGCAAGTGGGAAAACCTGCAAAATCGGCAGTGTATCAAATACTTGTTCTCCCCACTGTACATGGTAACATATGTCAAAAAGTGCCAACATTACCAACATCAATCCCTTATTTAACACAGCATCCAAATCAATCAAGATATTAACAAATAATAATAATAGTAAGGCTTTAACTGAAAGGTAGCTGCAAACAAATACACAATCACACAGCTGCTTCAACACTTGACAGCTTTGGATTGTTACTATCGCCAAATATTACTCCTCTGGCAGGCTTTTATTTTTTTGTCCACTCAGAGACATTTATGGTGATGAATACATAGATGAAATCTCCCTTGACACCTTTCTAATATCATTCTGTTGAACTGTCAAAAACCATGTTTATTATTTAATGTTGTTGATGGTGTTCCCAATATTTCTCAGGCTGCCTGTATTGATCCTTCTCCTAGGGCAGTGGTCCTCAACCTTTTTTCAGTGATGTACCCCCTGTGAAATATTATTTTCAGCCAAGTACCCCCTAACCAGCGCAAAGCACTTTTGGTTGTAAAAAAAAGACCTAAAACAGAGCACTATGCCATCAGTAACTGATTTATTAAACATAAAGATATTGCTGCTACGCTTCAACCACGACTCCATCGTTGGTCCAAGTGATTGACAGGTGAAGCCAGGTGATTGACAGGTTAGGTGGAACCATCCTGGTGTGGGGGAAACTCTGCGGTTTTAGGATAATAAGTTGAATAGCCTACTGCTGAAGATAAAATTAATTTTATGAATTTAGACTTATATTTTCCTCAATTATTTATGAAATAATTATTTTTAAAGGATTTTTGCGTGGATGCTAATTTTTAAATATATGTATATTTTAAAATCTCACGTACCCCCTGGAGTGCCTTCACGTACCCCCAGGGGTACGCGTACCCCCATTTGAGAACCACTGTCCTAGGGCATGTGAAAGGTTTCTTAACTTTTTTGTGGACAAGGTGACTAATACTAGGGGTCATAATCTGCTTCCTGCCTTGGACCCTTCAGTCTCTATTCCTTGTTCTACTGTTTTTGACCAGTTTGAACATGTGACTTGTTGATGTTTATATGAGATTGTTGGTCAGCTGAAGCCCTCTGGCTCTGGAATTTGTGTCTTTTAGTGATGTAAAGTATTTTATGTTCAGCACTTTGTGTCATGGTTTTGGTATTTAGTTACTGTTTTTTTTAAACCCTGTGTCTGCGTTTCAGTTACGTCTTGACTTCCCTTCCTTCCATCTGCCCTGATCGTGTGCACTTGTGTCTCGTCAAGGCTATTTTGGATTTTGTCATGTTCGTGTTCTGGTTTTATTTGTATCCTGCTCAGCAGGGGTTTTGGTTTCTATTAAATAAAACACTTTGTTTTGAACTCTTGCTTCCTGGTCTCCTGCATCTGGGTCCTATCCTCCACCTCCTTGACAGAAAATTAACCTGACCTGAGACACAGAGGAAGGAAACAGTACGGACCACAGGGAGCAAGGGAAATGCTGAATCCCAATCTCCACCCTAAACCCTCCAGCCCTGAACCCTCACATACTTTCAGTGACGTCAGCGGCACGTGATCAAGTGTGAGAGGGTGTGAAGGCTCCAAATGGTATAAATAGGAATGGGACAGCACTTAGCAGAAACCGGAAAAAACGTTTTTTTTTTTTTTTTTTTTATAAACTTTATTTAACATTTCAAATTACAAAATTCCTAGTCAGATCAAAATGTTACGTACCGGTATTGGTTTGGGAATGATCATCCTACGGATGTTTGAAAACAAAGTGGTAGCCTATATAAAGGAGCATAAAATTCAACAAAGAACACAATTTAATTATGCGCACAGTACAATATGTATTTCCTTGTTATATCAGCGCATCCAGTATGCCAGGCTCAATCGCCGAGTAATTTCATTTTTGTAAGAGAGCGTATAAATTGATGGTAACCTGAGCTAAATATTTCAGTTATATTATCACTATTTACTGCAACGTTTTTGTTCATCCATCCATCCATCCATTATCTATACCCGCTTTATCCCTTGCGGGGTCACGGGGGTCTGCTGGAGCCTATCCCAGCCCATTTCAGGTGAGAGGCAGGTTTTTGTTCAACTTGCTGAAATTGTTTATATTTTGTGGTTATAAATAAATGAATAACCAAATTACTGCCTGACTTGTTTGTGTTGGATCTAAAACTATCTTGCTAGTATTTACATGTATGCATTTCTGTTAACATAGGGAATCTTAATTCAAACACTACTCAGATTAAAGAAAAGCAAGTCTTGTTTATTCAACACCAAGTCAACTGAGGATTTGTCTAATATAAAATGAAAACAAAAGAAATTGAACCTCAAATTATGAATAAAAAAATGATGAAGAAAACTACATTTTGTCCACCATCTTCCCAAAAATGTCAAGGATGTCTTTTCCCTCTCCTCCTCCTTTTCATCCAGCTCCCTCAGCCTCTTTTTTTGTCTTTAGTCTTGAAGAAAGTCCAAAACTTCATTTGTCCTTTTTTTGGTTTTCTTCCCTCCATTTGTTGCTCGCTCCCTGTTTGTGAAGGAAATAATAGGGCCGTTGAAAAATCATCACGGGACAACAGTTTCTGAATTTAAATCACCAGTGGGCTATGTATTTACACTTACAGGTGAACTTCTTTCGTCTCGCAGTCGCACATGAATTCTTTTCCTCCGCCCCCTGTTTTGTTTACATTCTCCCTGGTAACCTCCTTTCATGTCACAACGCAATGAACTGTGGGTAATTCCCTTTCCAAAAGTCTGCGGAGATGCGGACTTACGGGAAGGGAGCAGTAAGGGCTCAAAATGTCTGCCGGGAGCCCTCGCGCACTTAACGATTTTAGGAATGGGACAGCCCTAAACCCTTACGCAAGTCGCGGGAGCGCGCACGTAAGTCTGTGAGTCTGTGAGGGTGGAGATTGGGATTCAGCTAAAGACAGGAAAAGATATACACAGAAGGCTTGACGAGACACAGGTGCAGACGATCAGGGCACAGGAACAAGGGAATTCAAGACAGAACTGAAACACAAACACAGGGTTTCAAAATAAAACAGGAACTAAATACCAAAACCATGACACTTTGGTCAGTGCTTGCTGGTTTTAGTGCTTTATGAATAAAGTTAGCTTGGCTTGGCTTCATGCAGTTCCATTTAATCACACTTCAACCTCCATGCTTCACTGTCAGGACGATGCATGCGATGTGACCTCATCAAGTTTATGTTGTGGACAATTTGGAGCTCATCATTTTAATTCTTGTCATATTGCAAAAGAATGTGATTTCAATGTTTTATTTTTTCCTTAATAATGTTCCACAGTTTTGTATCAAATATCTAGTCAGGGTATTCATCTATGTCACACAAGACTTCACATTGACCTGTCAACGAGACTACCGTCTCCATTGAAAACACCTTGTGCCAACTCTTGGGGTGCCTATTTCTCAGATATAGCTTATGGACCAGTTTAATGCAGGTGCTGGTATTGTGCTGATGCGAGAACATGATTAGACCCATCACCCATATGAGCCACCACAAAACATGTCACTACGTCTCCTCTTATGTGGTTAGAACATCCCCTCAGTGTACCCTGAATTTACATTGCGGAGTCATGAATGCCTGTAATATTAAAACTGCTTTGAAGTTTCTGCATAAAAGAATCAATGTCCGGCCGCTGGGTGGAACAGTGGTTTAAGCAAGCAGCCCATGTACTGAGGCTACAGTCCTCCCGCAGCGGTTGTAGGTTCAAATCCCTTTGCTGCATGTCGTCCACAGTCTCTCTCTCTCTCTCTCTCTCTCTCTCTCTCTCTCTCTCTCTCTCTCTCTCTCTCTCTCTACCCCCTTCCTTTCTAAACTTTGAATAAAGGCCACTAGAGCCACAAAACCTTAAAAAAAAAATAAAAAAAATAATAATCTTTCACAATTTCACCTTACTCATGCAAACTGACTGCCCATTTTAGAATTTTAAATTAAAAGTTGTTCCTACTGTGTTGCTTTCAGTTCACTTCCTTGCTGAGTAAAGTGGGCTTTTGGTCATAGTGGTTCTATTTTATTTTTATTCTTTAAATATTCTTCCAAGATTGCTGCAGCCACACTAATTGGCACTTACTGTAGCTGTCCTCTCAAATTTGTTTTGCACATCAACAACAATAGTGCAAGGCAGTCTTTTGTGGGGGACGCGTGCCCCGGCATCTGCGGGGACTCTGGGGCTTCTGGGGTGTCGGCTGCGGGGGCGTGGGGAGGGTCAGGGCCGGGGGGCAGGCCTCCCCTGGCGGGGGGGTACCTGGGTGGGCGCGGCAGCTGCAGGACTCATTCTCAGGTTTCTATGTTCTCTGTCGTGGGTGTGAATGGAAGACTGCTGTGCCATCTCCCGCTCCACCCGGGGGCTTCGGTGGTGCCAGGGGCCTGCTCCTGGAGGTGCGGTGGGGCCCTGGCCAGGCCCAGCGGACCGGGGCCCCCCCGGGGTGGCCTGTGATGGGAGATGAGAATCGTGAGAGAATGATTGTCCATGTCTTTGTCAATGAGTGTATGTGTGTAAGGGTGTTTCCTGCGACGATAGACACCAAAAAGCACGCCCCCCCTTCATCTGATGAGGGGGCATATTTGATAGTTTCTACTTTCTGCCATAAGTTTGACATAAAGAGTTTAGGGTGGTGTCATCGGACTCCATTTGGAGTCCTTGAACATAATTGGTGCAAATTAGCCCTGCCCCTTCTGCTGATTGGTCAATATTTGATAGTCCCTATTCTCTGCCATAACTTTTGAACGGGTTGTGATAATGACATGTGGGTGGTGTCATCGGACTCGGTATTGAGTACTTGACCTTCATTGGCCTGAATTAGCCCCGCCCCTTCTTCTGATTGGTCAATATTTGATAGTCCCTATTTTCTGCCATAACGTTTGAATGGTATGACATACAGAGTCGTGGGTGGTGTCATCGGACTCGGTTTTGAGTATTGGCCTTCATTGGCATGAATTAGCCCCACCCCTTTTCTGATTGGTCGATATTTGATAGTTCTGATTTTCTGCAATAACTTTTGAATGATTTGACATAAAGACTCGTGGGTGGTGTCATCGGACATGGTTTTGATACCTTGAACATGTGTCTCCTTGTCGCTTCGTGCCCGTCTCCGCTCCCCCTCGCTGCCCTTGCAGCTGGGTGTGCCTTTGGCTCTGGGGTTCCCGGTTTCGTCGGGGCAGGTGCCGGTCCGCCGGCGTCAACGGTCGGGGTGGCCCCGTCTCTCCGGGCAGGCTGGCCTCTCGCCTGGTGGGAGTTGTGGTCCTTGAGGGTGTGGACCTCCTGGCCGCATGACCGGCCTATGCTGGGTGGCTGGTGCTTGGCTGGGTCCTGATCTATCACCATGGGTTTCCTGGTTGCCTCCTCCCGTGGTCAGGGGGGCCCCGCCCGGGGCTTCCCTCTGTCGCCTCCGGGTAGGGGGTGGTGCTTGCTGGCGGGGGGGTTTCCTCCCGCCCTCCTCTGGTCCTCTGTGGGGCTGTGGTGGCCTAAGTTCGGGTTTCTTCCTTGTCGGCTTCTGGTCTCTCGGGTAGCATGGTTGTGCCCTCCCTCCTCCACTGTAGTTGCAGTTCAGGTAAAGCCTTGTTTTCACTTTGCACACACACAGTTACACAGACATACACACCTGTTCACTCACCTACATACTCACTCCACAGTTTTGGAGGACAGTTTATCGCAATAGCCTAGTCTTGATTCAGTTTCAGAGACCTGAAATGATTACTGTTTGTGTCTCTGTCTGTTCTTGTATCTGTTTGTTTGTTTGTTTTCTCTCTTACAGATTTCAAAAGCTTGTGTGCCCATTGTGCATTTCCCTGTGTTTTTCTCATTTCAGACTAGCAGCAGATGACTAGCTTAATCTAAAAGCTTGATGGACTGTTTTTGCGAGAGGGTGAGATGTTCAATCATCTTGGAGGGACGTGGAGTAGAACTGCTACTAATATCTCAATAGGACAACTGAAGCCACACTGTTCCAATGTCCTAAGTAGCTTGGCCAAGGACTACATCTAATAAAGTAAGTTTTGATTAGTAAGCTAAATGTATTTTATCTGTGTTGGTGTTTTGGGTAGTCCAGCTGGGAGAACGCCCCAAGGCAGATCCAGGACACTGGAGAGATTGTATTTCTCAGCTGAGACCCCCTTAGTGTTTTTCTTAAAGAGCTAGAAGGGATGGAAAGGGAGACAGAGTCCTGGGGTTCTCTGCTTCGGCTGCTGGCCCCATGATACAAACCCCCATGAGCAGGAGATGTGTGGACGGATGGACATTTAATATCAGTAAACAGTACTTTGGCCAGTATGCCAAAAGTAACCAACACCATTTCATTGACAGTTAAAGAGGCTATTTACCATGGCATTAGCTAACTCAGTAGTGTGATGCTTTTCCGTCTGCACTCTGACAGTTTTTAGTTATGATAGAATAATTTGACATATGAGAGTCTCAAACTATCATTTTATAGGCACTGTCTTTGTGGTTTCCTATCAAGATGCAAGAAAACTGGTTCAAAGTTAGTGGCTGGCTTTGAACTACTGACACCTTCTTCGGTAGAAAACGCCAGAGAGAACGAGTAGACTCTTCAGGTGATTGTTACCGTGCAGACTGTAATGGAACATGGGTCAAAACTGAAAAAGTTATTTTGGTCAATGCTCATAAAAGCAAATGAAAGGAGTGCTCAGTTTTGCTTCCATGATTACATGAATTGTAACTCAGTTCATTATCATACTTTATTATGTATCTAGAGGTGTTCATTAATGAATCATTTTATAGTAAAATCATTTTTACCAGGGTGTGTACTTCACCTGTGTTCGGTTTATATTCTTCTTCTTTATTTAACAATTAAAAGAAGATAGATTAAATAATATTTCTTTCATTCATGCCACATGCCAGGTCGTTTCCCTCTTTTACTTCGCTCAGCCCATATTCAAAGGGTTCCCCCTCATCCCCCATAAAGGGTTTAGATTTATTTGAGAGCATATGTTCAGGTTCAGTAAATATTTCTTCATCCCGACTCTAATGCTGTATCCAGAGCGATTCCCTGCTTAAGAGATAGGCTGCCCTACTTTGAGCTGCATGCGGTACTCAGTGTGCGTAGGTGAAACTGTAAATGTGCTTATCTTATGTCACAGTGTGTGTGTGTGTGTGTGTGTGTGTGTGTGTGTGTGTGTGTGTGTGTGTGTGTGTGTGTGTGTGTGTGTGTGTGTGTGTGTGTGTGTGTGTGTGTGAGAATGTGTGAGTCTTTTCTGTGTTTGTGAGTGCAGTTTGATAGATAACAGGTATGCTGAAAAGGTTGAGTGATGGTATTAAATTGTGAACAAATTCAAGTGAGAGCAGTGTGTCTATAACAATAGTAAGTCACATGCATTAAAACTGATTTTTTAAAGGGATACACTTTAAGGAACAAAGATATACACAGATGTGTGTGGGTGTGCATGCATGTATCTGGAAATCACAATTGTCCTTGAATTCTTAAAAGCTTCATGCTGTTTCAACCAAGGTTGTTTCACACTCAGTTGTTTCATCTCACTTTTTTTTGCTTCTTCTCACTCATGTGCACACACAAAAACATTCACACAGCTATCTTAGCAAGCATATTGAATTGACTTCCATTCATTTTGCACACCCTGTCCCAAATCTTAAATTACTCTCAATTCACACATTAGTTCTAACCTTAATCAAGGCCCCAAAAATGATATCTGCCTCATGGGGACTGGGATTTGGCCCCAACACTGACTACATGTTCCAATAATGTCAGGGACCAAACTGCATAAAGTCCTCAGTAGGTAATAAAAACAAGAACTCGAACACATGAACAAAAATCCTCACTCAGTTCTCCAAAACCCAACTGCATTATTTTTGGGTGACACACACATGTGCATAACCACACCTTTGACACAAAGCATCATATGTAATAAAACCATGATCAAGAGGAAGTGAAACTGAAACTACCTGAAGCCCTCCTCAACGCCCCAAAAACCATTTCCTCACGGGACAGAATTCTGACCACTGATTTACCTTCTTGACAAGCTGACTTATCCTTTATGGGACAACTTTGTCAAAAAAAACTATAGCTCTGATAAGAACGACAAAGAGTAATTGCTCCAGATTCTTCCTTTTCAACTCCTACTCTGAAGATGCCCTAAAAAAAGAATCAAGAGCATCAAAAGGGTTCTTAAAGGTATTGTGACATGAAAAACAAATTTTTCTTGATTTTTTGTGTTTTGTTGGGTGTCTTGACATCAATTACAAAAAAAACCCGAACTTTTAACATTCAGTGTATTGTGTGCTTTCTGGGATTTTCCGCATAATTATGCAAAAACGGCGCATCTGGTTTGGTGGCGGACCGTTACGTAAAGGGCCGCTAAATCACCGCCCCCTCCACCCAGCTCCCTGCCCATCAGCGCTGAGCCGCGGGCTGGAGGGAGAGAGACGTCTCTCCTCTCCACCCGCGCTCTGCTTTTTTTTTCGCCTATGACCTCAGATCAGACGAGACAACCCGCTGCATAAGCATATTACTAAGCGGAGGAAAAGAAACTCAGCTCAGTAGCAGCGAGCGAAGAGGGAAGAGCTCAGCGCCGAATCCCCGTCCGAGCGGCGGGCGTGGGAAATGTGGCGTACGGAAGACCGCTTGCGGTCGGGTGCCTGAGTCCTTCTGATGGAGGCTCAGCCCGTGGACGGTGTGCAAGACAAAATCACATACCATTGATCCACTGTCTGCTGTGTGCGGGGAGCAATGATTGACCGGAAAGGGGGGAAAGGACGCGTTTTTCACAGGCAAAAAATATCGTCATAAAAGAAGCCAGGCATGGAGTACTGAAGTGAAGTTTTTCTTGTTACACCCTTTTAGACACATTTGAGGGATATTGGCCAAGACTTTTAATAGTGTTAAAAGCATGTTAAAAATGATGTCACAATATCTTTAAATGACTCATCAGAGACCACTCCAGGGGTGTGCGAGGCTGATTGGGGTAACCTATTGGTGTTATCCAACTAGTTATTAAATGTTTGCCAGTGTTCTACAGGGAGTACTCACATTCCTTACAAGACTATCGAGTGAAAGACAGAGATTGTTGAGTACAACTAACAATGATCTAAACCTAATCTTATACACCACAGCGCTGCAGCGGATGGCGGCCACAGTGAGTCGGTGCGTGTTACTTTGCCTCGTTTTGTTGGTTAATTCAGTTTTCTGTTATGGCACCCAGAACTCTTTCACCAGAGAAGAGCTCGTGAACATCAGAGGAACATTTATTTCCCACTTTTCTCCCATCATTAGTGGAATTATTGGACATTCTGGTCAAAGGTGCACTCACCTTTGTACACGCAGTGAAATGCTGGATGAGAGCCAGCGCTCTTGTGCGCCTCCGCCGGACTCCGCACACCTCTACTTGGCATATTTCTCTCCAACGTGCAATCACTTTGCAATAAAATTGACAAATTTCAGTTACTGGTGGGGAAAACCAGAGACTTTTATTCATCTTCCATTTTAAGCTTCACGGAGACGTGGCTGTGTGGACTCATCCCGGACTCCGCGCTGCAGCTGGCAGGCTTCCAGCTCTTCAGAGCCGACAGAGAACTCTCCAGAAAAATGAAGGGTGGAGGGATCTGTTTCTACATTCACAGCGGCTGCTGTAAGGATGTGACAGTGATCCAGCAACACTGTTCTCCTGACCTGGAATATTTTATTATGAACTGTAAACCATTTTACTCTCCCTGAGAGTTCACTTCATTCATCCTGGTCGGTGTTTACATCTCACCGCAGGCCCACGTGCAGGAAGCCCAGCGCCGACCAGATACTGAACGTGGAGCGGACAAACCCGGACTCCTTAGCTACTGTGACTTTAAAGGTGACTTTAACAAAGGTAATCTCAGCCATGAACTCCCAAAATACAGACAGTTAATTAAATGCCCGACCAGAGAAGGAAACATTTTGGATCACTGTTACTCTACAGTAAGCAGAGCCTATCATGCCGTCCCCCGAGCTGCACTGGGACACTCACCACCTCATGGTCCACCTGATTCCCGCATACAGGCAGAAATTAAAGCTCTGCAAACCTGTTGTGAGGACATCAAAGCAGTGGACCAGGAAAGCTCTGGAGGATCTTCAGGCTTGCTTAGACTGTACGGACTGGGATGTTTTCAGGACTACTACCAACAATCTGGATGAGTACACAGAGGCTGTGATATCAGTTGTCACAGCCTCTTGTGTACCATCACGTACCAGGGTTAGTTATAACAATTACAAACCCTGGTTCACAGCAAAGCTCAGATGGCTAAGGTTGCAGAAGGAAGAAGCGTTCAGGAGTGGTGACAAGGACAGGCTCAAATAGGTAAAGTACACATTTAGCAAGGACGTGAGAGTAGCTAAACGAATGTACTCCGAGATACTACAACAACAGTTCTCAGAAAACAATGCCGGCTTAGTTTGGAAGGGACTGAGACAGATAACAAATTACAAACCCCAGGCTCCCCTCTCCTCCGTCTACCACAGACTGCCCCCCCACCCCACTCTACGTTACATTAACGTAAAGACCCCACTTCTGACCTTATGCGTCACATTAACGCACATCCTAGGTCACCTTTGTACAGATGAATTACTCCGGCACTTTAAAAACCAACATGTTGTACATTTTTTCTTTTTTCTTTTCATATTATTTGTTCTTTTGTATAACACCAATCACCACAACAAATTCCTAGTGTACATGGTAACAAACTTCTTTCTGATTCTGATTCTGATCTAATGTCACACCCAGGGTCCAGCCCTAAATAAAACTCCCGAAATGATATTCTGCCTCTTTTAGAACAGTTTTCTTGTCTGTTATTACACCAAATTACACCTCATGAAGTAACAAAAACAAACGTACAAAAGTTAATGTACCTCTTATAATTGCATTATCAGTAAAAAACATCCCTCAAACATTATGTGTTAATGGCTGTTGGTTATCAGTTCCAAGACCATTTCATCATACATCTGTACATACTATGGTTCATGAGCAGTGTTGATCCTGCATGTTGTCATTTGTGATCACAATAACCATAAGATGAGGCTTATCCCGCTGGCACTGGGATCCCTAAACCCTTGTCTCTAATTTAAACTTTTGAACCGTAACTATTTCAAGATTATATATATATATATATATATATATATATATATATATATATATATATATATATATATATATATATATATATATATATGTATATATATATATATATATATATATATATATAAAACGCAGATAAATATGTTAGTGCATTGATTAAATTCATAAGCTATGTTACAGTTAAAAAGAAAACATTATAAACTATAAGTTAAATATGTTATATAAGATTGTATTTCATTTATGTTGTAAAAGCCTCAAAATCTGCATTAAATACATAGGCACAAGTTAAAAGCAAAGTAAAAAACTCTGTTGGTGTATTTTATTGGTTTATTAGGGCCCGAGCATTTACAGAGCGAAGGCCCTATTGTATCTGTAGGAATTTTCTTTCTTTCTTTTTTATTTTTCCGACGAAAAGGATGGCCTTTTTGTCCCCCTAAACGTGCCCCAAAAGTCACCAAATTTTGCACGCAAGCCAGGCCTGGCGAAAATTTTTATATTTAATGGGTTGCATTAATGGGCGTGGCCTAATGGCTCAACAGCGCCCCCTAGAAAACTTTGTGCCTCAAGCCCCACCATACGGTTTAACGTACACGCACGAAAATCGGTACACACCTGTATCATGTCGCAACTTAAAGAAAGGTCTCTTGGCGCCATGGCCGAAACCGAACAGGAAGTCGGACATTTTTAATTAATGGTATAATTTTGGCACAATTTATGCGATTCCTTCGGCAGTTAATGCGGCCCAAACCGTAACGTGCACCCAGGTGTGTTATAAATCAAAATGTGCGTCTCCATCCTGCGATGACGCGCATTACTTTTCTCAGTCAAAGGCCGGGTTTCCCAGATCCAACCTCTCTTAAGGATTTAAGAGAGGTTCAAAGAAGGTTTGAACTAAGAGAGAACCCTAAGATACGGGTGTTTCCCAGATGACTTCTTAACACCGTCCTTTAGTTTCGCTCTTTCAGAAGCTCTTTGGAGCAGCTGTCCAGTTCTGAAACCAAATGAATCGATGCCAGGCAAATCGATCACCGATCACTATCAGCGCATTTTCACACGCAGCACTGCTGCCTAACGCACTAATTCACTGCTGCCTGTGCGTTATAATAAAAAATTAAGATGATAAATATAATTCAATGACCCTTTTTCATCCAAACGGTGCGTTACTCCGTTATTTCTGGCTACAGTGAGGCTTTTTTTCCCCACACGCAGAAACCGGGAGGAAACGGGGTGGGCGTTTGTGTGTGTTCAAAAACATGAGCCAAGAGAAGGCGAGTTTCGCAAATCGCAACGTGGAATTACAGCAATCGCTGGTTTTTCGCAGGGGTTATGTTCCAAAAAGAACCCGTGATAAGTGAAATTCTTTTTACAATTATAGAGCGCTTCAGATTGCAGAGATCATCCCCGCCTCGCACGTATTCCTCCTCTTCTGAGACCCTGCATCCCGACTCGCGCTGCAGCGTCTTTTTATCCTAAACCCCGCGGTGCAGGTTTTTTCAAGAGAAGAAAATAGTTATGGGTCGTTGTCTTCGCTCTTTTTTCTTCTGGGCAAAAAGATTCTTTAATATAAACCGACACCATTGATTATATTTGAGACTGTAATGAACGATTCATCAAAGGCTCCTGTTCTTCAGCTGCTGCTTCCCTGTCATCACACGTAGAGGTGCTCGGGCTCGGGCTCGGGCAGGTGTCCCGGTCTGACAGCCCGGTCCGACACGTCCAGGGGACTGAAGTGCTGACGCACGAATGCGTTCATAAAAACAGTTCTGCTTCGCGCGGCGACGCGGTTGATTTGCAGCGAGAATATGCTGTATAGCAGCCAAATTATCAAATAAATGATATTCATGATGATCGTTTTATTTGTGCGTAAAGCATAAAGCATATACAGGAACACACTTGTTATTCCTTATTTTTCTTTTTTTTTTCCTTTGCTGTCACCAATAAATGCTAAACAATATAAATCTAAAGTATAAAATAGATCAAAATTTGTGCGGGGTGCATTGTTTTAATATCTCATTGCTTGGTGTGATATTGATTTGCCTGACGCGCTGGATCTGTGAGTCTTTGTTCACTAAGATGGTTGTAAAGACTGGGTCAGCAGCATCTTTCATTTCCTTCTTAATGAAAGAGATACTTAAGCTAAGAGCAACTCTGGGAAACGCGATTTTCTTTCACAGGCTCCTTAAGAAGGTTTGAAAGAAGTCTTTCGCTGTTAAGAACTACTTAACTGATCTGGGAAACCCGGCCAAAAGCGTTACCGTGGCGACGATTGACGCCAAAAAGATAGTTCCTACTTTCTGCGATAACTTTTGAATGGTTTGACATAAAGACTCTTGGGTGGTGTCATCGGACACGGTATTGAGTACTTGTCCTTCAGTGGCATGAATTAGCCCCACCCCTTCTTCTGATTGGTCGATATGTGATAGTTCCGATTTTCTGCAATAACTTTTGAATGGAAACATCTGATTGGAGATTGCAGTTTTATGTGTTTTATTGTGTATTTTGTCAAATGCTTGTTCTGTAAATGAAGAGCTAACCTTTAACTTAGAGATGAGTTATTTGGTATAGTTTAATAGAATGCTTGAGTGTGTGTGAATTGACCAAAGTGTGTTTTGAATGGAAATTAAGAGATAATTACGTGTGTTGGAGGGTACATTGGATTTAAAGATCAGCTATTTCAAAAGTAGTTAACATTTATTAGTCTCTAATGTTACATATAAGAATCTAGGAGGCCCTTACCTAGTACCGAGGGTAAAGGTGTGCTGATGGCATATAGTTTTAATAGTACCTTATGTTCCTAACAGAGCTCTCTGTTCTCATAGTGCAGGCTTACTCGTAGTATTAGGAGTATCCAAATGTAGATTTGGAGGGCGGGCCTTCTGCTATCAGTCACCATTACTATGGAACCAACTTCCAATCTGGGTGAAGGAGGCTGACACTACCTCCACCTTTAAAACCAAACTTAAAACGTTTCTGTTTAGCAAAGCCTATAGTTAGTGTGAACTCTAATGTAGTCATAGCTGCAGCTATAGAACAAGACTAGATAGTCTATAGAGCTATGCTGCTATAGACCTACGCTGCAGGGGGACACCAACATTATCCGCTGAGCCCGTCCGCTGAGCTCACCACCCTTTTTTCTCTTTCCTTTCTCGGTTATTAATTATAAGTATCTCATAACCATCATGTTCTCCATTGTTCTTGTAGTTTGTTGTGCAGGTCTGCCCCCTCCTTTTCTCTTTTGTGCATGTTTGCAGACCAGAGCTTCAGGAGCTGCATGCTGACCTGCATTCCCACCCTCTGATCATCCCACTGCTTGCTTCCACCTGTCTGTATGGATGTCTGGTAGATCCTGACCTGCAGTCCCCCGTCCCCTCCGACCACCTCTGTCTGCTGTCGACACCTGTGTATACAGTGATCCCTGTAGTGCACCAGTCAGCCATTGTGTCTGTGTCTCTCCTTTCTCTATTCGTCATTCTCTCTGTCTGTTTTCTCTTTTTCTGCTCTGCCCAACTGGCCTCCGGCAGGAGGGTCCCCCCCTTATGAGCCAGGTCCTGCTCAAGGTTTCTTCCCTCCTAAAGGGGAGTTTTTCCTTGTCACTGTTTGACATAAGGTTTTTTTACCTGCCTTTGTTTATGTTATGTTTATGTAATAATTGCTCAGGGGACATGTTCTGGGTCTCTGGAAAGCACCTAGAAACAACTTCTGTTGTAATAGATCAGGGGTGGCCAACCAGTCAGAGGCCACAATTGGTTACTGTGTCACTGCAAAGAGCCACATCATACACATCAACTGACCCATCCCTCACTCCCTGCCCTCTCTGAGACATAAAAATACCATTAAATGGAAAGGTGAAATCCTGCAATCTGATTGGTTGTTAAGCTGTGGTATAATGAGCATATTATTTTTCATTCCAATGTATACAGTATACTGTTTATATTTCGTAATTATATATTTTTTACTTTTTCAGACACATGCAGACATGCAGTACACTGCAGCTGCTGTGTACTGCAGTGTACAAAGTGAATTTCCCCATTGAGGGAGAAATAAAGGACAATCTTATCTTATCTTATCTTATATACCACGGCTTCTATACTTAAGCCTTATCACAGCATATCATTCTGCGTCAGGGAAGCAACAACGTATCCATGACAACAACCTACCGTTACATATTTTTGGACGGTTACAGCAGGTAGCAAAATGTAGCTGGTGTTAAAGTTTAATTAATTTGGCATGTTCACGGTAAACTTTGATCTCCAGGGAGGGCTAACGATGGATGAATGGATTGATGAGTGCCTGGAGAGATGAGACTTTTTTTTTCACAGTGGGGCTATTTTTACTGGATAATATGTATTTCTGATTAATTAAAATTTTGAAAAATAGATTGTGTATTCCTCTTTCATTTTACACTATTGGTAACCATTTTATAAAACCAACACATCACTTAGTGTCGGGCCGAAGAACAGCCCTCAGCTGTGTGATTGTATACCACAGCCTGTCGTGATGTATTGCTTAAATATTCATATTTAATTTATATTATATATATTAAATTCTCCCACTCTGTTAAAAACATCCTGTGTTTATCTTCATATCTTCATTTGGCCGTGCATCTTTTCCCTGCCATTTTGAGAGTGGAACCTCCAACTTATTTCCGTGACAAGCACGCGCCTGTATAGCTCAACGGGTTTATTTAGGTCCCATTTGAATGCCTTTCTTTTTTTTCAGGTTTTCACACACAGTCGCCATAGTAAACCCCCCCCCCCCCCCGAAAACATAGATTATTTGAATTAGCAACAGTAAATAAGGGGAGCAGGACTTATCGATAGGTTGGTTAGGCTTCTATTCATTTTGTATAGCGTAACGGAAACCCTAAACACAACTAATCAAATGAAAACCCAAGCTAATTGAAAATCATACCGTATTTTCACGACCATGCACTGTGTGGAAAGGCGCACCCTCAGTTTTGTGTGTCATTTTTGGTTTTAAAACACACATACGGCGCACCGACCCAAAAGGCGCCGTCTACAGAGACGGAGCTGCACACACACGCGCTGCAAAACACACACACGCTAAAAATAGAGCGGAAGCAAAACTTAGTTTGATATTTTATTTCACTTTTCACATCAATCAAACCCTTCAAAGGTTCATATTCTGTTTCTGCATTAAAGAATTAAAAAAAACCACGGGTCGCTGCACATAAACCTGTCTCAGCCACTGATCATCTCCTCATCCATCCAGCCCTTTTCATTTCACTCTGGCTGGAAAAGTCTGTTTAGGCAATGCTTTTCTTTTAAAAATCACCATCGGCGGCAGTTTCTGTCCATCAGCGTGGCAGGCATGCACAAGAGTAAATACACTTTTCATACCCCGTTGTGCTGCGGATCCCGAACGCAGTGGTCCCGGGTCCCGCGTCCCGCGTCCCGGGTCCCGGGTCCCGCGTCCCGGGTCCCGGGTCCCGGTCCGCCCCCCCCGCACTGGTCCCGCGTCCCGGGTCTCGCGTCCCCCGCGCTGGACCGGGTCCGCTCCCCGTCCGCTCCCTCGCGCTGGACCGGGTCCCGGTCCGCCCCCCCGCGCTGGTCCCGCTCACACACGCGCTGTCGAGGAGCCGGTACCGGGTTGTATCCGACACGAGCTCCGCTAATTCAGCTGCGCCAGTCCGAATTTCCAGACCTGTCTCAGCCACTTGATCATCATCATCCCTTCATCCAGCCCCCCCTTTTCATTCGTCCTTATAATGACTCCGGCTGGAAACGTCTTATGCAAAGTTTTTCTTTTAAAAATCACCATAGGTTTCTGTCCATCAGCGCGGCAGGCAAGCACCACATAAATAAGTATGTGTGTGTTTCGCGCCGCGAAATACACACACGTGCATGTCGGAGATCCGGTACCGGGTTTGTAACCGACAGATTTGGCTGCCGCCTGCACTGGTAGTAGGGGCTCCCGGGGAAAGAGCACCGGCATTTCAGCCGGCTCTGCCCCGGGGATGCAGCGATCAGACCCCGCAAACCCACGGCAGGTGCATGATCGGTTCCGACATGCAAAACACACGCGCGCTGCAGAACACACACACACAAGTGTGCTTATTTAAATAGAGCGGAGCAAAACTTAGTTTGATTGTATTTTATTTCACTTTACACATCAAGCAAATCCTTAAAAGTTTTCATCTTCTGTTTACGCATTAAACAGCTCAGTGGATGGTCTCATTCACGTCGCAACTCAAGGCTTCACCCGCCCCCTTCTCTTTTTACCGTTCTCATGGTGGCCGGCCTTACATGACCGTAATTCAGGTAATAGACACGGCGCACTGTTTCATAAGGCGCCCGGCACATTTAAAAAAAAAAAAAAAAAAAAAATGTGCGCCTTATGGTCGCGAAAATACGGTAGTTCTAACTAGAACCCCATAATAACATTCTGCCTTATTAGGACCTGAATTTTTTCCCCACAATGATTATTGGTCCTGGCTATGTCCTTTTTAACCCAGTAATGGTCCTCGTGAGGTAGTAAAAAGAAGATGCACACATGCACAAACATGTTTTTTCGAGGACCTCCTCAGAAAGCAATCACTCCATTGAACATGTGGCCTTTTCACCTTGTTTAGCAGCACAACCCAATGGCAGCCTTCACGCAAACCAAATTCTGAAGGCAGCCACTCAAATATTAAACCCATGCTAATGGGATTATCGGGAAGGACGTGTTCTAGCTGATAAAAGGCCTCACAAACAACAAGGTTCAATCAAGCAGGTGGCATTGAATAAAGAGAGGGGGGAAAGGAAGAGTGTAAGAAATGGAAAACAGAAAGAAAGGAAAACAAAGAGACAGTACATGTGAGGATGTGAGGCAGGGGTGGAGGAAGAACAATGGGAGGGGGACAGAAGGCTAGATGAGGGGAAGAAAGGTTGAGAGGGGCCCAGTGGCAGATCTCTCAGGAGAATGTGATGTGATTTATGGAGGCCATTACACTGAAGGACAAACAAATGGGGGGTTATTAGCAGCATATCAACAGATCCGCTTGGGCATAGACACGCACACAGTCTCTATAAACACACACACACACACACTCACACTCACACTCACACACACACACACACACACACACACACACACACACACACACACACACACACACACACACACACACACACACACACACACACACACACACACACACACAGTATTCTGAATGGTTGATGTTAAATGGTGTTCAGGAGTCTTGTGATGAATGGGGCTGGAGTATTAATGCAAGAAGTAGAAGTTCTTTCTTGTATTACAAACTTATTGTTGGCCAACAAGTGGACATGCCTATAACTGTTGGTGCATTTCCTTTAGTGGGTGTTCTGGGTAAAACCACCAGACAGACCACCTCTAACAAGGCCGACTCCCTCCTCAGCCCTCTCAGCCGACGTGTCTCCATTACACTGTAGTGCTACCATAGACTGTAAAAACAACGGACGAAACATCAAGTCACGTGACCCACTGGTTTCCTAAGAGCAGTTTTGATGCATATTTTTCTTCATGCAGGCTCCATGTTGCTTGGGAAGCCAATAGGAACACGCCCACCATATGTCAATCAAAGTTAGCTTTAGCTATCAGCTCCATCAGCAGATCCCCGCCAAACTATCTGTAAAGGTGCCAGCACACGTTTTCAGATGAAAATACCATTTAACATGTTCACTCGAAAGCGAAATAAAACAATTACTGTCATTTTAGCCAACTTTGGGTTAGTGCAAACAGTTGTAGTAGGATGATGACAGATGACAGGTGAGAAAATCATAGTGGTTAGCCATTGGTGTCAATCAATCATATTAGAAATAAATGTATTGTTTTATGTATAAATTATGCATGGTTGAAAAAAAAGGAACTGCAACAAATGAGCATCAACCTGGAAGTTAGATAGTTGATATTTGACTAAATAAATAAAACTGCTTATGACATATCAGCGATAATCTTTTTATGTATTTATTTATTTATTTATTCTTTGCTGTTTGCAAAGAGCCAACGACATAAAAGGAGATAGAGCTACAGTAACTATGGGGACTGGGACTTGCTAATATGTCAATGGGGGTCGCTATTAAACGTCATGTTAATTTGGGAGTGGTTCAATTATTCATTCACTCCTTATCCATACTTATTGATGGTAAACTACATATACCACGTTTCAGTCTGACCCAGGGCAGCTGTGGATGAGGAGTGAATGAATATTTGAACCATTGTGAGCGCTTTGAGTGTCCAGAAAAGTGTGATAGAAATGTAATCCATTATTATTATTAAATACCGACCATTTGGTTTGGTGCATTTACAATGCTGTGTGTAGACTTAAATATGTATCTATGTATACATTTTGTCCATGGCTTTACGATGTAATTTGCTTATTCTTTTTGTCAGACAAGAAATGTCTAGGTTTTTTAAGTACTTGACATGTTTCAGCGATTCCTTTCACCTTCATCAGAGTAACAAGATGGTGTGTGTGACATTTACGTTAAAAGGAGGCGTTACTCACCTTAACTGGGAACTGGGAAAAGGCCAGAGTCATCCGCACCGAAGACAACAAACACCAGTGCTGTATCAGGGAGGCCATAGAAATCCGGAGGAGCCCAAGGACCATCAAAAGGGAACAGGGAGGCTAAATGCTCTCCCCCGCGTGACGCAGCCTCCTGGAGGGTGTGACTCACCTGTCAAATCTGACAGGTGAGTCACACCTGCCTTTAACAGCAGCTGATAAATGACAGGTATGTAAATATATATATATATATATATATATATATATATATATATATACACACACATGAAATAAAAACTTGATGTCCTGTTCACTAGATTTATGAGAGATGGACTGATTAAAAAAACACACAAGTGCATGTGAACCTGTGGAGGACCAGATAGAGCAGAGAGGACTGATCAGCACTGTCAGGCAGTTCTCACTGGCATCTTAATTGTTGTCATTCAGGATAAAAAAACCCATCTCACTGCAGAGAAAATAGGACTGAAAAAGACAGCTTCTGACACTGGAGAAAATGTTTAAACATAATGATGTGAAAGTTCATTTTTACACAGCGCTGCCTACATTTGCCACATTGATGCTGGTTTTTGGACTTGTCTCCATCCACATAAATGCTACTGCCTTTAGTTCAGTGAACACATTTCAGCAGTTTGTTGTGGTGCTAATGAGGCTTTGTGTGAATATGCCAGTACAGGATTTATTATACTGATTCAGTACAACTACTTTCTCAATCTCTTGAACATTTCCCATTCGTGTTGATTTGTTGTATTAAAGACTTTCTTAGTTAACAAACATGGTTGAGTGTTTCAGTACTTTCTGCTTGTGTTCATGGATCCCACTCAGATATTTGGGCTGAATCATGCTTGTAGCAGCATTTATAAATGTGATTAACAGCAGTGTTGTAACATTCCATACCTCGTTAGTGCTGCTCTGTTCCATCTTTGCCTCAGTGTTGTGTACAATGCTGTCCAAAGTGCAGGAAAATTGTCTTGCAGCAAGAGTTTCAAACTTAATTTTAAGAAAAAAAACTGTTTGAATCATCATTAATAATCTTTGCTGGATATTTCAGCATTTCATTTATGGACCCTGTTAAAAACAACAGGCATAAATCCTGTTTACTGCTGCGTTCCAATGAAGGTTGGTGTTTATGAACATTATACGTTGCGTTACATAAAACTGCATTCAACAATAGCTATTTTAAACCAAATTTAATACCAGTATTTACATCTTCATTAGGCTATTAAACAATTTTAGATGTTATCACCTGATGGCAATTATGGATCCTGCTCAAAACAGTAGGTATAAATCCTGTTTTTAATGATCATAAATACTGCTAACATTTGGAAATACCTGTTGGCACTGCTATATTTCGCAAACATCAACTTCAACAACCTTTATAAAGGCAACGTGGCAAAACGTAGTGAGAAACAGTTATCTGGGTCCTTTGCAAACTGTGAGTCTTCTACAAAATTCCAGAGCACCGTAAAGGGAGGTTCAACATTGGATGAGGTGTGCTGATGTAATGATGTGGTTCTGTAGTGGGTCTGTGTGTATGGAAAAGTAAACCAATTCTTAAAAGGTTCCCAACTGGAACCAGCCCTGAAGTGGTTTTAGCTGGTGCTGAACCAGGGGTAAAGGGGGGTAAGAGAAAGAGCTGATATTGTCATTGGTGGTGGGTGGGGGGTTGAGGACAAAGTCTAGTGTCTGAGCACGAATCAGTTGGGGTTTTGTCAAACCTATAAATACATTTGGGTCAGAAACAAATCCTGAATATTATAGAGCTCTAGGTGTAGGTTTGTCACAAACCGTCATGTGTCTCCTATACCTCTTTAGGCTTGCTCTGGTCCTCGGGGCCCATTGTCCTGCATGCCCCCCCCCCCCCCCCATGATACTGAAGCATTCCTGCAGGGCCTACTCTGTCTTTTGACCACTTTCTTTTTAGTGATGCTGATTGTCTGATGTTTCATTCGTGACCCGTCCGCAGTCTCAATGTAGACTAGGTTGTGATCTAATTGCCCCATAGGGTAGAGAAAAAAGCTGTATGCTCCCCTCACGTTGATATAGAGGAGATCCATGAATATAGATGGAGGATCCAGGATCATGGCCATTCTAGTTGTGCAGTATGCATACTACGAAAATTTGTTAGGATTGATCTTCATGATTAAAGATCCCAGTAGTTAATATGAAGATGCTGGGGTTTTGTGTTACAGTCTGGACTGGTCAGTTCGGTGAGGTCTATCTCCCTGCAGCCTTGTCCCTAAAGAGCAAAGTTACTCCTTGTACATGCTCTGGGTTTTGTGCTAAAACTGTCGTTTTATCCATTTGGTTAGTGATTGACCTCACATTCCCCATAATGAAGGATGACAGAAAAGGTTTGAATGTCCTGTCTCTCTCTCGATACTCTCGCGAACGTTGGTGCCAGTTTTTTTCTCCACATCTCTGTTGGTATGCGAGTTAATGGAACTCCATCCAGCTCCATGTACGTGGCCCAGGATACTTGAATATTTTCCAAGAAAAAGAAACTCTGCAAGAGATTACCTCTCATGATTAAAATGGTGCAGCGGTGCAAAAGAACAAAACACTGTCTAAATATGTTTTAATAACTAGTGGAGTGAGAAAATAAGACCTAAGGAGAAAATAAGATTGGTTTTGCAGCAACAGGCTGTCGCCTCTCAGTGACTGGAAGACTTTAGCAGTCCTTGACAAAAAGGTGAAGGTGATCAATTCTTTTGAATCCGGTGTATGGGAGCAGGGAAGTATGCAGGTCTGTGGCCCTTGTGACCTGGATTGGGGAAAATTGATAGAAGGTAATATTTTGGACCCGTCCCAACCAGTTCCTTTGTATTCTTATTCTTTATACCAAGCGAACTGACCGGTTTCTCTCCAGGTGTACATAGGAGATAATTAATCCAACGAATTATATGTAGTGCTTGACAAAAAGTTCCCAATAATAATATCTTCCAATAGTTAATAAAATAACAGAGGAATTAAAGAGGATGGGACATCTTCCTATTTCTCTTGTGGGTAGGGTTAACATAGTTAAAATGTCTGTTTTGCCCAAGTCTTTATATTTATTTCAAAATCTTCCAATTAATCCACCACAATCTTTCTTTAAAAAAAAAAAAAGTTTAGTTTCTTCCTTTATATGAAACAATAAAACCCTGCATGTCTGGATGTCAGTGTTATATTTATCATATGAATCTGGTGGCCTGAAACTTCCCAATTTTTACTATTATTTTTTGTCATCTCCATCCATCCATTGTCTATACCCGCTTTATCCTTTTGCAGGGTCACGGGGGTCTGCTGGAGCCTATCCCAGCTAATTTTCAGGCGAGAGGCAGGGGTAAACCCTGGACAGGTCACCAGTCCATCGCAGGGCCACATATATACACACAACCAGACATACTCACACTCACACGGGCAATTTACAATCATCAATTAACCTACTATGCATGTTTTTGGACTGTGAGGAAGCCGGAGTACCCGGAGGAAACCCACGGGGAGAACATGCAAACTCCACACCCTGCCGGGCCTGGGAGTCGAACCAGGGACCTTCTTGCTGTGAGGCAACAGTGCTAACCACCGTGCTGCCCTTTTTGTCATCTCAACTTACTCAATTTAAACCACGTTTTTTAAATAATTCATCCTCATGGAAAAGAATAGAAACCTTGGATATCCTTCCATACAGCTTGGAACATTTACCATATATAAAGTTTAAAGAAGTGAATAAAATAACTAAGAATCCAGTTATATTAAATAGTTTCAATATCTGGAAATTGTCTCATAAATTGCTAGGTTATAAGATCTCCCTTTCTCCTTTTTCCCCAATTTGGAAGAATCCAAGTATTACATGCTGTACGGATGACACCTTTAAATTTTGGTATGATAAAGGTATCCAGGAATTCTGTCATCTGTTTGAAAATGGAACATTTCTTTCATTTGATCAGCTACAACGGAAATATGGATAACCTTCTTCCCACTTATATATATATTTTTTTTCAAATAAGACATGTAGTAAATACTGAAAATGGTTCTCTTCAAGAACCTACATCATCAAAAATGTATGTTATATTAAACAATAAGGAGCAGAACAATGAAAAAAATATTTCTAAGATCTACAACATTTTTGTTGAATGTTCTGTTATAAATACAGATAATTTAAGATGTAGGTGGAAACGCATAAATCATAACGCATAAAATTAACAGTGAGATGTCATTTCTTTGCTGGCGTTGTAAGAAACAAAAAGGAACATTTTTTTCATATGTTTTGGTCATGTGATGCACTTTCCTTTTTTTGGAATTCTGTTACCAAGTTGATATCTCAATGTTTACATGTATTTGTCTCTCTGTCACCTCGTTTATGTCTTTTGGGAACTAGTATGTCAGACAAGTGGAACAAATATCAATGCAGATATATAGATCTAGCTATGTTGGCAGCCAGGAAATGTATAACCTTAAATTGGAAAGAATCTAAACCCCCAGTATTAGTCCACTGGTGGAATGAACTCTCAAGCTAACTTACACTTGATGATATTTATTACAAGAGTAAAGGCAGATCCTCAGCTTTTTTTAAATTATGGCAATCTCATATAGAATTTGACTTTAAGAATCTCGTAGGTCAATGTGACAATGATAAGATCTGAGTGCAATGGTTTGTGTTGTTTTGTTGTCTTGTTTGTTTTAAGTGGGGTTTTCCCATCATTTATGTCTGTTTGTTTTGTTAGGTTTTTGGTTTTGTTTCCGTTTTGTTTTGAGGGTATATGTTTGAACATAATTTTGGTTCTTTAACGGACCAGCCCCAACTTAGGATAGGACAATAATGACATTAAGTGTTTCCCCTTCATCATGAAGTAGGGTAGGAATACTATTTAACTATTTAATTATTATTTCAGAGTCATTGATATGACAGATATGGTAGTACTATCTGGTATTTTCAATTAGTGCAATGAGTAGAATTTTTGGTTAGTAGGCTATATTTGGCATGATTATAGCACTATGAAATATGTCTTGGTGTGTATGGACTTTGACTGACTTAATTTTCTTTTTTGGAATTTGAGTTGTGGGGGTTTTGTGTTCTATGTATGTACAGTATACCCCTCTTTTTGTGATTGAAAATATAAAAATACAATAATAAAAAAAAAAAGATCCCGTGGTGGAGTTACATCAAGTATTGACAAATGATAGTTCTTGACTTTTGAGGGATTGGAAATCAGAGTCCATCTTACTCTTGTTCCCTCACCATTTATGCACTGAAATTCCTCCACAATCCTTGCATGATTATAATTATACTGTGCGGCGTAGAAAGACGATTATAAAAAAAAAACTTTCCTATCTTTCTTTGCACAAACATTTCAATGATTTTTTCATTAATTCATTGAGAAAGTGGCCCATTTCTGCGCAACTTCTCCTCCATAAAGACTCAACCTTTCTTGGATTCTGCTTTTGTACCAAATCATCATTAAAGGGATTGTGACATGAAAAACACATTTTTCTTGATTTTTTGTGTTTTGTTGGGTGTCTTGACATCAATTACACCCAAAAAACAACAAACTTTTAACATTCAGTGTATTGTGTGCTTTCTGGGATTTTCCGCATAACTATGCAAAAACGGCGCATGTGGTTTGGTGGCGGATCGTTACGTAACGATCCGCTAAATCACCGCCCCCTCCACCCAGCTCCCTGCCTCCGCTCCTCTCCAGCGCACCATAAAGGCTGATTTATGGTTCCGCGTTACACCGACGCAGAGCCTACGGCGTAAGGTTACGCGGCGACGCGCACCATACGCTGAACCCACGGCGTAGGCTCTGCGTCGATTTAACGCGGAACCATAAATGAGGCTTAACAAGGAGCTGTTTAGAGCCCCCTCTGTTCTCATCACCGGAGGAAAACTGCTAAGAAGACCCGCGGCCACTGACTGGACTTAAGATAAGGGGACAGTGCTGCTTGCATGCCTTTATTTCTATGATTGTTTGCTGTGGTTCGCCCTCCTGCTTTTCCGTGCATGCTTCGCCTGTCGCTCTCGGCTTAACTCTCCGACGCCGCTGTGAGCGTATGGCTGGAGGAGGAGGAGGTTTGGAGGAGGAGCGGAGCAATGATTGACAGGAAAGGGGGGAAAGGAAGCGTTTTTCACGGGGCAAAAAAACACTGTAATAAAAAGCCAGGAAAAGAGTACTAGAGTGAAGTTTTTCTTGTTACACTCTTTTAGACACATTTGAGGGATGTTGGCCAAGACTTTTAATAGTGTTAAAAGCATGTTAAAAATGATGTCACAATACCTTTAAAGGGATTGTGACATGAAAAACACATTTTTCTTGATTTTTTGTGTTTTGTTGGGTGTCTTGACATCAATTACACCCAAAAAACAACGAACTTTTAACATTCAGTGTATTGTGTGCTTTCTGGGATTTTCCGCATAACTGTGCAAAAACGGCGCACCTGGTTTGCTGGCGGGCCGTTACGTAACGGCCCGCTAAATCACCGCCCCCTCCACCCAGCTCCCTGCCTCCTCTCCTCTCCAGTGCACCATTAAGGCTGATTTATGGTTCCGCGTTACACCGACGCAGAACCTACGGCGTAGGGTTACGCGGCGACGCGCAACGTACGCTGAACCCTACGGCGTATGCTCTGCGTCGATGTAACGCGGAACCATAAATCAGGCTTAACACGGAGCTGTTTAGAGCCTCTTTTGTTCTAATCACCGGAGGAAAACTGCTAAGAAGACCCGCGGCCACTGACTGGACTTAAGATAAGGGGACACTTTATTTACATGCCTTTAATTTTATGATTGTTTGCTGTGGTTCGCCCTCCTGCTGTGCATGCTTCGCCTGTCGCTCTCCGACGCCGCTGTGAGCGTATGGCTGGAGGAGGAGGAGGTTGGGAGGAGGAGCGGAGCAATGATTGACAGGAAAGGGGGGAAAGAAGCATTTTTCACGGCGCAAAAAAACACTGTAATAAAAAGCCAGGAAAAGAGTACTAGAGTGAAGTTTTTCTTGTTACACTCTTTTAGACACATTTGAGGGATGTTGGCCAAGACTTTTAATAGTGTTAAAAGCATGTTAAAAATGATGTCACAATACCTTTAATACATTGTTCGTTCATCAGCTGCAGATCTGAAATGTGAAAACAGATTCATAGTAATAAATGAAATGCTCACACTGTCTGCAAATAAATAAAGGCCAAAAAAAATGTAAGAATGGTGGTGGAAAGTTCCACATGACGGCATTCTTCACTTTGCAAAGTTAATAGTGTTTCTTTTTCTTTTTTTCAGTCCAGAGGTGCATCACGGTGCAAACTGTCAGGAACTGAGAGTGAAGGGAAAAACAGACAGGAGGTGAAAAGATAGATAGAGAGACAGAAAATAAAGACGGGGGAGGAAAGAACAGAGAGGCACATATAAAACAGGAGGAAAGACAGAGGCGGACATACAAGGCAAAGATAGGAGGACGGGGGGAGGGTGAGAGAGAAGGAGAAGAAGAAGTGCCAGTTTGCAGATGAGAGGCTTGGAAGCCAGAAGGCAATTTAAACAGGCTTGGCTCCCTCTCAGCCATGACAGGCTGCTCATTCGCCTGCCTCTGTCTCTGCCTCTCTTTCACACACAAACACTCGACACACACTGATACAAAGTCATTCATGCATGCTGGCATACAAAACTACTAAGAAAAGTTAAACAACCAGAAACACTCCAGAAGCACAAGTGTGAAGGCAGTTGTCACTAAAAAGTACAAAAATGTGCAGATGCATATGCAAAAACGCTCAAGCTCTACAGAAGTGTGAACTCTATCGCTGTAGAAATCCTTTCAGTCCCCTGATCTCTGCATGTGTAACGTGTGTGTGTGTGTGCTGAAACTCAGCTCCACACATGTCCAGTGTACACACAACACCCATACATTACACACCTGCATCTTCATTTCAGAGTGTGGAACTGAAGCAGTTACCATGCAAGGGCAGACACATTCATTCTTATTAAAAATATACAATATTTTCATCAGTTTGGGCAGTCTGCCACTTACCGCAGTGCCCACGGACAATAACAGGAATTTTGGGCACTGCTTTTTCTGGCAGGCAGAAATGAAAGAGCTGGATTCTAACTGGTCCCTGTTGCACAGCAGTTAACTCCGGTCAACTTCTGACTTTTTATTTGTTTCACTTGTATTCCAAGCACACCGCACCTTGCTCTTTTGTTCTTCTCTCCCCCCCCCCTTCAAAACATGGCTGCAGTGTTATCGAGGTGGATTCATTTTCTCTGGAATTGAATTTCATCTTGTTGGTGTGATGCTTTCGGTCTGCTTGTGTCCCCTGCTCGTCCTGTCTTCTCTAGGACCTTATCAGAGGAGCTTTTTACTGTATCTCTTAACTTTTATCACACATTTAATGGAGATTCTCTGAGTGGACATTTTTCAATCATCAAAAATAATGATGTAATATTCTGTGTTTCAGTTGCACTTGATAAGAGTGACTGATTCCGAGAGTTATGTAAGGATTTTATGTGATTTGCAGTATTTTATATTTACAGACATGCTACTGCCTTTCAGAACAGTTTCCTTGGATGGATTGATATCTCATATTTTGCTATGTTGCAAAGTGTCTTCGTGAATGCAAGAAAAGAATAAAATATCAGCTCTTTATTTTTTTAGGAATAGCAATCTTAAACAACTGGCTACACCTGTTGCTAAGTGTTTTACTTGATTTTGGATATGCAACACTCATAACAGATATACAGGTACAGAATGTTACTTTTATTTATATGAACCCAACGTTTCATGTTCTTTTTCATCAGCTTTATTTTATTTGTGAATATACATCTGAAAAAAACCCACCAAAGTTGCTTGGGATCGATGAGGAGCTGCAGATTACAGATGATCCCTTCCTCCCTGTACCCACATTTCCAGCGTACAGCAGCACAGGATCATGCAGGACTGCAGGCAGATCATTGTAGAACCCCTACCCCCAGCTTTCTCAGACACGGTTTGCACTACGTGTCAAGAACGAGGTTTTGCATCGTCTCGCTGAAAGATCCATCCACGTTTAATATTGCGTCATTGTCACATTTTTTGGATTCAGAGTTCCTGAACTTTCTCTGGTGGGGTCCGGTCAGGACTGCAGGCAGGTCAGTCCGGAGATTGTACCCTCTCCACTCTGTCATGCCTTTGTAATGTGTGCAGAATCTGGGTTTGAATTATTCAGTTGAAAATTGAATGGATTTCCCTGGAAAATATGTCCTCTGCCGCTGTGAGATGGTTCATCCCAGATGTCTTGAACATCAAACCCTTAGGGGAGACTTAGAGGAGGGTTTGAAGTTGTTTTTAACCAAGCATGAAAGTGTGCAAGAGGTGGACAATTCAATTAAATTCAATTCAATTTTATTTATATAGCGTCTATTACAACAGAAGTTGTCTCTAGGTGCTTTCCAGAGACACAGAACATGACCCTCGAGCAATTATTACATAAACATAACATAAACAGTGGTAGGTAAAAAACGTCCCTATTGGGAGAAAAACCTTAAGCCAAAGAGTAGCAAGGAAAACTCCCCTTTAGGAGGGAAGAAACCTTGAGCAGGACCTGGATCATAAGGGGGGACCCTCCTGCCGGAGGCCAGCTGGGCAGAGCAGGAAAATAGAGAACAGACAAAGAGAATGAAGAACAGAGAAAGGAGCGAAACAGACACAATGGCTAGTTAGTGCCCTGCAGAGATAACTATATAAGCAGGCAAACAGCAGACACTGGGTGGGGGGTCGCAGGTCAGGATGTCTGCAAGCATATAGCGAAGATGATATCTCAACCAATCAAGGGGTCACTTTTTAGAATTATTTTTTTTTTGTCAGTGTAGCTCTGTGTTGTACTGCTTGACAAGGTTTTCCACAGTAATACTTTGTCCATGTGGTTGCATCATATTGATGAATGATGATGAAGCTCTTGACGCAGTGCTGTCGGAGGAATGGAAGCTAAAGAGTTTCTGGTGTGACCTATAGTTATTAGTCAGTGGTAAGAAAAACTCACCTTTAGGAGGGAAGAAACCTGGATCAGGACCTGGCTCATAAGGGGGGACCCTCCTGCCGAAGGCCAGCTGGTCAGAGCAGGAAAACAGAGATCATAAAAAGAGAATGAAGAACAGAGAAAGGAGAGACACAGACACACTGTCAAAGCTAATAAAGAAAAGATATACTAGTATTAACTCTCTGTGAACAGGACAGTTCTATGTACATATAATTGATACATGGTTAGTTGGTGGACTACAGAGACCACTATATGAACAAGTGTAGACAGCAGACACTGAGGTGGCCAGAGAGTGGGAATGCAGGTGAGCATGCATCTCTGGAAGCTCTGTCCTGCAAACATGTACAGAAGAGAAAAGGAGGGCCAGACCAGCACAACAAACTACAAGAAAAATGGAGAACAATGATAGTGATGAGATACTTGGAATTAATAACTGAGGGTTGATCTGAAGAAAGGAAAGAGAAGAAGAGGAGAGGAGGGGGGGGGGGCAATCGACCCAAATCTTGAGATCTGATCGCAGTCTGAGCTAAGCTACCGCTACCGCTACCTAACCCCAAAAACTACAGAGCAAGCATGCAGGTGAACAAGCCAGTGTGTATGTCTATGTGTGTGTATGCGTGTATGTATATGATCATGCGTGTGTGTGTGTGTGCGTGTATGTGTGTGTGTGTGTGTGTGTATATGTGTGTTCGTATGTGTGTGTGTGTGTGTGTGTGTGTGTGTGTGTGTGTATATGTTTGTGTGGCTGTGTATGTTTGTGTATATGTATGTGACTGAGTGGCTATATGTGTGTGTGTGTGTGTGTGTGTGTGTGTGTGTGTGTGTGTGTGTGTGTGTGTGTGTGTGTGTGTAATAAACCAAACAAAGCTCCACCTGAAGTGTATCTGTAGTGGTGGGGGGGGGAGCAACCCCGCCACCCGCGAGACCAGGGGCCGACACGGAAGAGCCCGGAACCCAGGCCACCAGCAACCCCACAGAGGGGAGAAGTAGGAGGGAGGCAACCCACCACCTGCGAGCCCCCCCCCCCCCCCCCCGAGGGGGCCCGTGGGCGGGGCCCCCACCCAGGCACCGCGACCCAGGCAATCCCCGGCCACCCGGTCAGGGCCGGACACGTGGCCAGGAGGCCCTCACCCTCCAGGCCAACGACCCCCACCCGGCAGGGGGCCAGCCTGCCCGGAGAGACAGAGCCGCCCCGGCCGCCGACGTGGGCAGGCGCACCCGCCCCCACGAAAGTGGCCCTCCAAGACCAGAGGGGCGCCCCGCTGCAGAGACAGCGGGGGGGACCGGAGACGGGCTCGGAGAGAGGGAACCACCCAACAGGGCGACACCCGTGCAGGCCCGACAACGGAGGGCCCAGACCCAGGCATCCCATTCATTCATCCATTCACCTATCCGATACCTATACTAATAATAAGATATACTATAATAATAATATATACTATACATAATAATAATAATACTAATAATAATATTGATAAATTATTAAGTTTTGTTGTCCTGCCAATGGAGGCTCAAATCCTCCATGGCAGGACACTTCCACACCGCATTCTCACCGACACAGACACACAATCACGCACCGTTTCCCCCTCCCCGGGGGGGTCCAGCACCGCCAGAAGGCCCCCCAGGCTGCACGGCGAGCCCCGCCAGGCCCGGGTATCCCGACCCACCTATCCCAGGCCGGCGAGGGAACGCCTAGGGAATTCCTATAGACCTCCCTGAGCTGACCTCACTCGTCAATAGAGCTAAATCAACCACATGTATGTTAGACCCCATCCCGACTGGACTATTCAAAAATGTTCTTTCTCTTATTGACACGACAATACTGGACCAGATCAACCTATCCCTAAACTTAAGATGTGTACCACAGGTTTCAAAACTGCAGTAATTAAACTTTTACTTAAAAAACCTTCTCTTGACCCAGACATCTTAGCTAATTATAGACCAATTTCAAACTTTTTTACTTGTATCTAAAATTATGGAAAAAGTAGTTGCAAGTCAGTTATGTGACCATTTGTATAGAAATGTACTGTTTTAAGTTTTTCAGTCAGGGTTCAGAATGCATCATAGCACAGAGACAGCACTGGCTTGAGTCACGAATGACCTTCTTATGGCCTCAGATAAGGGATTAGTGTCGATACTGGTTCTACTGGACCTCAGTGCTGCTTTTGACACTGTAGATCATGGCATCTTACTGCACAGATTAGAGCATGTTGTTGGGATTAAAGGGACAGCTCTACGTTGGTTTAAATCATATCTATCTGACAGATTCCTGTTTGTTCATGTACATGAGGTTTCTTCAGAACAGTGGAGGGTCTGCTATGGTGTTCCACATGGTAGGCTACGGTGCTAGGGCCAATCTTGTTCAGTTTACATGCAGCCATTGGGAAGTATAATCCAGAATCACGGCATACATTTTTATTGCTATGCTGATGATACGCAGCTCTATTTGTCTATGAAGCCGGCAGGAACAGAACCGTAAGCTAAACTTCAGGCATGTCTTAGGGACATCAAGGACTGGATGTCCTGAAATATTTTGCTTCTAAATTCTGATAAAACTGAGGTTATCATTTTTCGTCAAAAGCATTTTAGGAAAGGATTAGATGGTGTTGCGATGGCTTCCAGTGCAATCAGGTTTGTAAAATAGCATTTTTCGATTGCCATAATATCACAAAGATTAGGAAAATCTTCTCGCAGAGTGGTGCAGAAAAACTAGTTCATGCGTTTGTATCTTCTAGACTAGATTACTTTAATGTGTTATTAGCAGGATGTCAAAGTCATTTGCTGAATAGGCTCCAGCTGATCCAAAATGCGGCAGCACGAGTGCCGACAGGAATCAGCAAGAAAGACCACGTTTCTCCAGTGATAGCTTCGCTCCATTGGCTACACGTACAATTCAGAATCCAATTCAAGATTGTATTACTTTTGTAGGCTATAAAGCCCAAAACAGCTTAGCTCCGCAATATTTGCAAGACCTAATAGTACCTTGTGTTCCTAACAGAGCTCTCCGTTCTCAGAGTGCAGGTTTACTCGTAGTTCCTAGAGTATCCAAATGTAGATTTGGAGGGCGGACTGAAACCGAAACGTTTGAAGTTTGTTTTTAAAGGTGGAGGTGGTGTCAGCCTCCTAAACCCAAACTGGAAGTTGGTTTCATTGTAATGGTGCCTGATAGCAGAAGGCCCGTCCAATACAATGTGGCTAAATAAAATTGTTGAGGTCTGTCTTGATCCACTGCAAAGTCACATTTCTGCAGAGGTACAAGTCAGTTGGTGAGGTTGAGAGAAGCTATGCTGTAAATACGCCTTCCAGTCGATGCAGAGGCATAACCGAACTATCAGACTGAGCCATAGCTCTTTTATTCATTGAAATTCCTCCAGAGTCCTTGAATTGTTTCTGTACTTAATTTACTGTAAATTGAAAAATATACAAATTCTTTTTCTAATTTATCTTTGGAGAAGCAGTGTGAATTGCCTCATACCAACTTTTGTCATATGGGCAAAAATGGATACTGACAAATGAAATCACATTTTTTCAAGAGAACAATAACATATTAAAGTCAAAGTAAATTTAAGACTAACAGTGTTTTTTTCCTCTCTTTGTCTCTGTTATCCATACAGTCCAAGCTGCTTCTGTTTTGCGGTTGTAAAATACCATCTTGTGTCTATGAAGGGAAACATGGTTACTCCCTCCTTCTTCTGCCTGACATCGTGCTTTTAATGAAGCTCTACTATACCGTGATGGAAATAACATTATGAGACGTCACTGTGAAAGGTTGACAGGGTAATTACAGTGCCTGCTGAGAAAAGTGGCTCAAATATGCATGTTCAAAGTAAAAGCCTATGATAACCACTGTAGATAATGTTGGTTTATACCTTCACATTTGTAATGCTATATAAAGTACAGCAACGAATGTTTGACAACAGGAAGAGGATTCATAAATGAAAGTTGACCTCAGAAACAGACTCAAACTGGCTTTCCTTTGCTAATTTTTTTGTCAAATATATTTTATTGAAGAAAATATCTGAGCTGTAAGACGTGAACGCAGTGTACATTTTCTTTTAGGAAAAACAAAAACAGAAAAGATAACATCACAACACATGTGTTGTGCCACACAGCAGGTGCTGTTTCAGTTATCAAGAGAGTTATTAATAATTGTCCTTCGACAATTATTAATAATTAATAAAGTAGATTATTTCTCAAATTGAATTATCAAATGATCAAAAACGGGGCACCACCTGATGTAATCAGGAAAATGATAACTAACAGCAGAATCAGTCTCAAAATAGATTATTCTTCAGAATAATAGTGAAGGGAGGAGTTCAAACACAGGCCTCTGGCACCCAGCAGTTGTGTAAAATGTGTAAAATAAGCACAAACAACTTATCTCATTCAAATTAATCAGAATTTATTTACATATGTGTCAAGAAGATGGCAAACAACACCTTGGATAAATTCTAATGGCTAACTACACAAAAGTAACATTAACTAACTTAAACACAAACTTCAGATCACATGTGTGTGTGTGTGTGTGGGGGGGGGGGCGTTTGTGTGGGGGTGTGTCAGTAGCTCAAAATGGCTCGGGGGTTTATGACCGAGATAAGAGCCTGTATCTGTGTGTGGGGATTAGTAGGAGAGGATGAGAGAAATAGAGAAGAAAATGAAATAAACAGACACAATTAAATAATTTCTCGCTGCCAGAAACCCAAGACCTTCTGATCTTTCCCACACAGAAATGCACCAATGTGAAACTAAACTTCACACGTGCGCTCTGGTCATTCGACTGGGAAATGAGGAAGGGCTTTCGTTTTCTGTTGTGGAGGAACATGTCATCACGATCCAGCAATGTGGATGCAGCAGTAGACAAACAAGAAGATAAACAAAAACACTAAAGCTGATAAACACAGTTGTGACGGGATCAGCAATCCAGCTCACAATGTAAACTAACTTTTAAAATGTGTTACTAAGTTTTCTGCCCAGACACAACAGCCTCTTACGTGAATCTTGTAAATGAAGAAAAGATGGTTTGGTCTGGCCGGCCGGTTCTTTGTCGAACAAAGGGGGTTACCCTCAGCAGGGGATCCTGATAAGAGGCGGCTCTCACTCCGTCCCGTTATCCTTGTGGAAAAGGGGAGAGCAGCATGGACACAACAGCTGGGCCTCCTTCAGCTTCAGGTCGGTCCGAATGCGTTCACGTCGAGGCAATGCAGGGTCCCTGGTTCGGCTTTCTGGTGCTCGGAACCTTGTGGGCCACTCGTGCAGCGCTGCAAAACGGACGCTCCTTCGGTCACGATCCTGGAAGGGGGCCGGTCCCTGGCTGGTTGCTCCTGGGGCTGCAGCAGCGACCTGTAGGGGAGAGCAAAAGAAGCAGAGAAGAGAGAAGAGGCAAGAGAGGGAGGAGAAGAGAGCTCTGCTCTTTTATAGCTGCGCCCAGGAAGTCAATTCCCCTTCCTGCAGTTTGGGGTCTTTGTCCAATCAGAGCGTGGTCCCTTATCACCAAGGGCCACATATGCAAATCCGGGTTGAGCTTTGTGTCCACGGGGTTTTTCCTTTGTTCCAAACCATGTGGCCACGGTGTTGTAAAACTTTAGTTTGGTTTCAGTTCGAGCCCAACACATGATACACAGGTACATAAGAAAAAACCTCCGATCACATCCACCTTCCCTCCCACCTATTCTGCTCAGTACGTAGTGTGTAACAATACAGGTAGCAATGGAAAATTAAAGCTGCAAGCAGCGATGAACGGGCCCTCACGCCCTTGTGCACTTTCAGGCGTGCTGCAGTGGAAGCGCTTGTATGACCTGCATGTAGATGTCTTCAGGCCTGGACATTTAGATGAAACCACCCACGACTCTCTATATCAAACCATTCAAAAGTTCTGGCAGAAAGTAGGAACTATCAGATATCGACCAATCAGATGAAGGGGCGGGGCTAATTGGCACCAATTATGTTCAAGGACTCAAAACCATGTCCAATGACACCACCCACGAGTCTTTATGTCAAACCACTCAAAAGTTATGGCAGAAAGTAGGAACTATCAAATATCGACCAATCAGATGAAGGGGAGCGCTTTTTTGACTGAGAAAAGTAATGCCCATCGTCGCAGGATCGACATGCACATTTTGATGTATAACACACCTGGCTGCGCGTTAGAGTTCGGGCGAAGAAACGGCCGAAAAAATTGCATAAATTTTTGCCAGAATTACACAATTAATTCAAAATGGCCGACTTCCTGTTCAGTTTCGGCCATGGCGCCAAGAGACTTTTCTTTAGGTTGCGACATGATACAGGTGTGTACTGATTTTCGTGCATGTACGTCAAACCGTATTGTGGGGCTTGAGGCACAAAGTTTTCTAGGGGGCACTGTTGACCCATTAGGCCACGCCCATTAATACAGACAATTAAATATCAAATTTTTCACCAGGCCTGACTTGCGTGCAAAATTTGGTGACTTTTGGGGCACATTTAGGGGGGCAAAAAGGCCCTCATTTTGTCGGAAAAATAAAAATAAAAACGAGAACAATTCCTACAGATACAATAGGGCCTTCGCACTGTCAGTGCTCAGGCCCTAATAATCATTTTGCTAAGACAGAGTGGAAAATACTAGTGGACAACTAACTACAAAGAGTTTTCCACTATGGGTTGTTTGTCAAGTAGTGGACGAGGGGCAGCCAGATCTTGTCAAATTGTGACTCTCTTTTATTCAAACAAAATCATATTTTTTCAAGGTGAAGGGTGTTTGTCATTTCTGTGAGCCACAGCTTAAATACAGGAACTTCCCTTTTCTTCCAGAAAGTCAAAATTCAATGTCGTGTCAATGTTGGTACAGATTCCAAAATTCCCAGTATAACCAAGATAGGATCAGGTTCAATATGGGTACCAAGAATCACAGAGAACGCTTTACATATTTTTGTCCAGTATTTATCTATCTTCGGACAGAGACTGAAGCTGTGGAGATGGGTTGCCTCGTCTATGTTGCATTTATTACATTGTGAGGAAATATTTTGAAAGAGCTTATGGAGCTTCGATTTGGTGTAATGGAGTCTTGGCATTGCCTAATTCAGTTTTGGGTTCTGCACAGAGTTAATGGAAAACGTATTACTCAAGGCTCTCCTCCCAGATCTCGTCAGGGATCTGCATCCCAAACTCATTTTCCCATGCAGCTTTAATTGCTGACATAGAGGGGGGATGGACAGTTAGTAGTGAATGATAAAAGTGTGACACATTTCTGTCGGAACCCATGTTTTGGAGGAGGCAACATTATATTAAAAAGGTCTCTGAGGTTGGAGAAAAAATTTCTACCACGGACAAACCCTGTCTGGTCCAGATGAACAAGCGTACTCAGGTATCTGTTAAGTCCATTCGCTAAGACTTTGGCCAATATTTTCTGGTCAGCATTAAGTAGAGAAATGGGTCTGTATCCTCCAACCTCCTCGTGTCCTTACTTTTTTTTGGAATACGTTTTAGAACTGCCTCAAAACTGATCCAGCTCTTGTAAAAGTTGCCCAAAACGCCTATCCAAGGCATACCCAAAGTAAATTGAAAGCTGTTCTTGAACCGTTTGAAGTCCATGGATGGTTCTGGTATCTTTTGAAACGTAACACTCTGAAGTGTTTCCCCCAACTGTCAGAATCACTGTAACTACTACTATAATTCAGTCATCTCACTTTGAACACACTGAAATAGAAGGTTTTTATTTCAGCCGGAAATTTGTTTCGTAATCAGATGTCTGCAGATGAGTGAATCTGTGACTTATTAGCTGGAAAACACATTGAGCCCACATTGAAACCTTATCTAGTGCAATTTCAAATTTGATAACAATACCACAAAAAATGAGTATTTTACACATGTTTTTGTAAGACTATGTCTTACAAAGACTTTTATTATTTGGGCCCGAGCACTGACAGTGTGAAGACCCTATTGTATCTGTAGGAAATGTTCTCGTCGTTATCCTCGTTTTTATTTGTCCGACGAAATGAGGGCCTTTTTGCCCCCCTAAACGTGGCCCAAAAGTCACCAAATTTTGCACGCAAGCCAGGCCTGGCGAGAAACTTTAAATTTAATGGTTTGAATTAATGGGCGTGGCCTAATGGCTCAACAGCACCCCCTAGAAAACTTCATGCCTCAAGCCCCACAATAAGGTTTGATGTACATGCACGAAAATCAGTACACACCTGTATCATGTCGCAACTTAAAGAAAAGTCTCTAGGCGCCATGGCCGAAGCCGAACAGGAAGTCGGCGATTTTTAATTAATCGTGTAATTTTGGCGCAATTTATGCCATTTCTTCGGCGTTAATGCGGGCCGAACCATAATGTGCACCCAGGTGTGTTATACATCAAAATGTGCGTCTCGATCCTACGACGATGCACATTACTTTTCTCAGTCAAAAGCATTACCGTTGCGACGTTAGACGCCAAAAAGCGCGCCCGCCCTTCATCTAATTGGTCAATATTTGTTAGTTCCTACTTTCTGCCATAACTTTTGAATGATTTGACATAAAGAGTAGTGGGTGGTGTCAACAGACTCGGTATTGAGTCCTTGAACATAATTGGTGCAAATTAGCCCCGCCCCTTCTTCTAATTGGTCGACATTTGATAGTCCCTATTTTCCATCATAACTTTTGAATGGTTTTACATACAGAGTCGTGGGTGGTGTCATCGGACTCGGTTTTGACTCCTTCACCTTAATTAGTACAAATTAGCCCCGCCCTTTTTCTGATTGGTCGTTATGTGATAGTTCCTATTTTCTGCAATAACTTTTGAATGGTTTGACATAAACACTCGTGGGTGGTGTCATCGGACATGATTTTGAGTCCTTGACCATAATTGGTGCAAATTAGCCCGCTCCTTCTTCTGATTGGTCGATATTTGATAGTTCCTGTTTTCTGCCATAACATTTGAATGGTTTGAGATAAATAGTCATGGGTGGTGTCATCCGACTTGGTATTGAGTACTTGACCTTCACTGGCATGAATTAGCCCCGCCCCTTCTTCTGATTGGTCTATATTTGATAGATCCTATTTTCTGCCATAACTTTTGAATGGTATGACATACAGACTCGTGGGTGGTGTCATCAGACATGGTTTTGAGTCATTGAACATAATTGGTGCAAATTAGCCCCGCCCCTTCATCTGATTTGTCCATATCTGATACTGAGCTTGTTAGCATATTTGCTTGTGGTAGCTTTAACAGCTAAAATTGCGGTGCTGGTTTCGCTTTTGAGAGTTGTTAATTCGCCCCTGATGGTGGTCGAGAGTTGGACATCTCCACCTGAGGACTCCTCCTCAGGGTTTTCCAAGGCAGTGGGGCCTGCTTTGGTATCTGTACGTGATCCTCTTGGCATGGTTGTAATTTACTGTATTGTCAGACGTAACGGCGAAAAATAGTCGTGTAGTAAGTTATTACAGTTCTTACATCGGCTATTTTGTTTCAAAATTTTTTTTTAAAGTTTGAATGCTTTCCAGGGGGTTGAGGGATGCAGAGGGATGATGAGGTCATAAACGATGTAGCTCAGCTGAGAAGCAGAACGAGTGATGAGAGAGGGAACTGAAAAGTTTTGGAGTCGACTTTTAAATGAAGGTGATAAACACGGCAGGGCGGTCCAACAAAAAAAGGCCAGGGCGTCACAGAATTTAAAGCACAGGCATTTTGAGCTTCTAGAGATGGCCCGAAACGCAATGTTAAAAAAAAGAAAGAGATAAATATAAGGAAAACCACTCAAACCTGATAAAAAAAGAAAGAACTAACCACAAAAGGGAAAAATCTGGTGATCATGTGACTTGTTTTCTCCTCAACAAGTGTGTTTTAGTCTTCATATTATCCAATATTAGACCTCGGCTGGTTTTAACTCTGGCATGTTCCTTCAAATATACTTTGCAACTTGCAACTCATACTTTTTATGTGAAACTGGTCATTTCTATCATAAACCTAAACCTTCTCTTCATGCATTTATCAGTGTTACCAGTCATGTCACGTCAGGCCTTGCAGGAATGATGGCTGGTCAACCATTTTACACGTCCATGCACAGATAAACTCCAGTCATTAAGCTCACAAGGTAGGGGTGTGTGTGTGTGTGTGTGTGTGTGTGTGTGTGTGTGTGTGTGTGTGTGCGTGTGTGTGTGTGTGTGTGTGTGTGTGTGTGCGTGTGTGTGTGTGTGTGTGTGTGTGTGTGTGTGTGTGCATGCGCGTGTGTGTGTGGTTGTGTATGTGTATGTGCATGTCCCTGGGTGAATTTGCTAATGCTGCACATTCACATTTTCATCGTGCACTGACACAAGGGTCTTCAAGGTTAATAATAACAGGGGCCTGATATATTCACAAGGCTGGCATGAGGATGGAATTATGGATTTGAAGTGCTTGACAGGTTGACAACCTCCTATTAACATGTCTGGCAAGGTTTTTGGACCACCACAGGTGAATACCTCTGCCATTTGAATTCTAGCTGTGCTATATTTTTGCTTTCTTTCTTTTTTTTTTTTACCTCTGGCTCACTGTTCTGTCTCCGAGTATTCCTTTCCCATTACCAGTAACTGCTTTTTCTTATCTCTTGCAGACGTTCCTCATCTTCTCCCTACATTGGCCCAACTGTTCGGTCTAATCTAATGCCTGTACATGGGGACTCCGGTGCATGGAGCGATTAAAGCCTACAGGCAGCGGAGGGTGAGGAGACTGTATGTGACATCTTTGTAAATAAAACCAGAGATGGGAGTTTTTACGGGTAGGAAACAAGAAAGCCCATCTCAGTGCTCTGGTGCAGTGGAAGTCGGTGAAATTTTGCATTTTCAGCTCCTTCAAAGCCAATTTTGCATCAGTTCACTCTCTTTGTGTGGGAATCCACAGGTAGTCTTAAACCCCATTTGCAATGGTAAGCCTCTCAGCCATAATACTCTTGTACTGAGAGCTACTTTGTGCTTGTTAACTGTGTGAGAGAGAATGTGTACGTCTGTGCGCGAGTGTGGATGGATATACATTCGTGCAGAAGGAGTACTTTTGTTTATCAGTGCATGCTTCACAGCTGTCACTTGTGTCTGATGACGTGCTGCCTCACCCCGTTGCTGCCAAACGCTTTCATAAAAAACTCCGGTGGCCTTTCTCCTCCATCCCCCTGTGCCCGAATGCAGTCCTGTGAGCCACCCTTCATTTGCCTGGTAGTTGCCATGGTGACCACAACTACACCATAGAGATGGCAGTAGAGAGCTGGCTCAGAAGGTGGAGGGGGAGGTGGGCAAAGCACTTAGGGGTGAGAGAAGAATGACGGGCAGGAAGGTGAGCGGTTTCACGGAGGAAACACTGAAGAAGATGTTGCCGAAGCATTCAGTACCAACTTCCATTAGAGGCAGCGTGCAAAGAGCCACGGAAAAAGGGAGCAGGAGAGAGTGAGAAGCATTAAAAGACAGGAAACGTAAGGTCTCCGGTCACAGAACCACCAGGATGTATGTGAACCGCTTGGTATTAACTGATCTTCAGCGTGAAATGACCACAAAATGTGATCTAATCTTCATCTAAGTCCTAATAACAGACAGACATAATGCATTTCAACTGATAATAAACAAAAGTATTCTTCTTATGTCTTTACTGAACAAACTCATTAAAGATTGACAGTGATGGATGAAATAGCAAGAGAACCCACGGATTAAAGTAATTAGTCAATAGTTGCCGCACTGGATTGCAGTTAGAAACATTAGTTTGGAGGTGTTGTTTAGACCTACTTTGATTGATAAAAGACAAACATTTTGCTGTTCACATGAAGCTCCGTCTGTTGTTGTGAACGAGTCGGGCAAAGAGGAGATCTCTGAAGACACGCGATCGAGAATAGCTCCATAAAACAAAAGAGCGACAAAGATGTAAAATATTTGTTATCCATCCGTCCACAGTTTGATCAGCTCAAATTGGGTTTAATACTGTGGCTTCTGTGGTGGGAACCCAGCCAAGATGACACGCTGCAGAATCCTCAGTGAGGTAAAGAAGAAGCCATGAGGAACAGCTGGAGCCTTGAGGATATCACTGAAACTGGCCAACATTTCTGTCCATGAGTCTACTCGTCATTGAAAAAGTGTCCATGACAGAACAGAGGAAGTCACCGCTCTCCTAATTAAAAAAAACATTTCCAAAGATCATCCTAGGAATTTGGTTCACAGGTACATCCACTCATCATCCCAGTGGTGACGTATGGAGGAGGAAGCATCATGATTTGGGCTAGCTTTGTTGCTCAGGACAACTTAACATCATGGAGGGGAAACTTATTCTCTATTTTAGCAGAATATAATACAGAATAATATTTACCAGCTGTAGTTCACTAGAGGCTACTTGGGCGATGCAGCAGGGTGATAAAGGAAAATGTATTGATTTTGTTTTTCGTTATATTTTGCCATTCTTCATTGCCGAGGCCTGCTGATTTTGTCAGGAGATGACTTGGCCTCCAAAATTTGCATGTTATTTTTTTCCGTATCAGACTCGGGTCCAACTTGTGGCCTTTGGCTCTTTCTTAACTGACTTTTATTTAAAAACTTCTCCTTTATTCTCTCTTGCTGTTGCCATTTTTACTGAGCGTTACCTGCTTCATTCTCTAAGGATGCGTCCACCCTTGCAAGGAATAAACATAAAAAAGACAAGTTTGTCGTCTCTCTATTTCAGTGTAGGTTTTTTTCCCTTTTTTTTCCCAACGATCCTGGATTCCCCCACTAGGGGAGTTTTTTACCTGCCATTGTTTATGTAATATCTGCTCGGGGGTCATGTTCTGGGTATGGGTCTCTGTAAAGCGTCTAGAGACAACTCTGTTGTATTAGACGCTATATAAATAAAATTGAATTGAATTGAATTGAATTGATTCATTCGGACCTCGACCGGCACTGTAAATAAGAAGTGGACTGATGTTTTCAGCTACCTCTATCATGCTATATCATTCAGGGAAGAGTTGGCGGTTTCTGAGAGGCCCAGACCATCACTACTTGATTCCTTAAGGGTTCTCTTCTCAGAGAGCGATGAGTCTGAGTTAAAGAGTTAAAACAGAAGCCTGGACAGAAGCATGGGCAAAAGCCAGGACTTGTGTTTTGCTAAGAGGAAACTGGACGACCGGGCACCTTGATGTACAGTGTTTGCATTTTTGAAATTTCACGCTAGTATTTGGAATATGTTTGTTTTTCATGAATGTGGTTGTTAAATTTCTCCTGAGAGAGGGCCAGGTCCTCTGGGGGCCCAGAGCTCAAGGTCTTCAGAACGTTCTGAGAGAAGCAAATGTGCTTTTACTGAAATTAATGAGAAAATTGCCTAGATGTATTGTGAAAGACTGTCCTGGGGAGAAATTATGGGAGCAAAAGTAGTTAAACAGATGCTACTTAGTGGGGTTTTCACTCATTGTTGCATCCTGTGAAAATTACATTTCAGTGATGAGCCATCTCTGAACATGAGAAACCTGAGATGAAACCTTAAACTGAGAGTAACACTGGCTGAAAAATTGTGTCATTTTCAACATGTACTAATGATGATCTGTGCTGATCTGCGTTCTGTGTGCAGTTTTTTTTTGCGTCATTATTGAGATGTAAACTGACTGATTTGTTTGATTCAGTTTTATAAACTGATAGAAGTGGAGAAGTGGAGTGGCTATGTTCAAGTAATTATGGTCAGAAAAGATACATAATTCCCCCCTTTATTTCTTGAGTGTTGATTAGCTCAAAATCTAAGTAATTGATGTTTGTTTCACTTTGATTTGTAGGAATTTCACTCTAAGTAGGAACAGCGTGATGATTAACAACTCTGTTATGAGTCATGTCCCACTTCAGAAACAAGTATTGACTTTGGGGTAATTGGAAATATTAAGCCGTATGAAATATTTCTCAGTTATTTAACTTGAATTATGACCCTGGCATGGAAAAGGTGAACAAATGAGTCTGCCACATTCTCTCACCTTGAGCAATAGATGACACTGCAGCTGCACAAGAAGTCGGGAGACATTTTTCTTTTAATTATTCCGACTTTGACGAGTTGAAAACGTGGGGGGTTGAATTTTTTGCTCCATAAAATCAGAAGAATCTGTCAAATTTGTGGTATTTTGTGTTTCCTGGCAATTTTTAAAACCTTTGCTGTATTTGTGGAGGGCGGATGCTGATTTGTGTGCAATTCACAAAAATAGATTAGAATTGTTCTGATACCAATATCAGAAATAATCAATCAATTAATCATTGTTTTTCTTCTGACTAAAGGACTTCAGATGTTAAAATTTTCATTACACCTTCAACAGTATTCCAGAAAATGGTGCCTTTATTCCCCCCACAAGTCAAACGCTCCACACACTCACAACATGAACTGCAAAGCAAATGTTTCATTAGCCTTTCTTGCTGTGCTCTTCCAGGAGACAATTACAATCTGGGGCAGGAGGGGCAGGAATGAGGAGGAGGAAGAGCGTGGCAGCGGAGGAAGCCGGTGGCTTTGGTCCTCACCAGAATGCTGCATTCAGAGCAGGTAAATTAAGGAACTTATTTGTGTTTGGACCCTGAATACTTCTACATCCCTGCACCTCTTTTGCACCTGCGGCTGTGCGGAGCACTGTGTGTGTGTCACGCAGGAGAGCGAGAATACACATCTGTTATCTTTGTGTGTGTGTGTGTGTGTATGTGCACAAGCGTAGATATGCATGTGTATCTTCACATGCCGCCCACAAATAAACCTCACATGCCAGAGGGCCAAACATGAAGGCATCGTTGTGCCTGATTAGGAGCCCCAGTGGTTTAACAGAATTAGCAAAAAGAAGCGATCAGAGCCGTGCCTTCAGATGAGCCGATCTCGACGCTGATACCTGTCACATTTAAAAGTCTCCGTCTGCACTCTGTGGAGAATCAGATTCATACATGCAAAGGACAAATAAGTTAGCGGAAACATCAGCTCTCAGCAGCATTTTTCAAGCATGCTGTGACAACAAGTGAAGCAGAGAAAGGGAGAATGGGAAAAACACATCTGTGGGGAACAAAAAATTGTTTTCATCTCAAGGTTTTTGCTTGAAGATATGAAATTGCACCGAAAATAAAACAAGGCGAGTGTGTCCTTATTTTCAATGTTGCGGTGCAAGTTTGAAAGTCCTCATATTAAGACACTCAAGGCGTGAAGTAATGGAGGGAATAAATCTTTAGCTGGAAAGTCATACAACTCGGTACACATTTGTCAGACAAAGACAAAAAAAAAACAGGATCGAGAGCTCACAATGAGAGGACCGACAAATATTTCAGTCTGGGTGGATCGTGCACTGCTGCAGAAACCAAATCATCTGTGTTTCACTGCTTTGGAAATAGTATTGAGAACCTGGTTAAATTAGTGCAAGGAAAATGTTCTTTCTATATGTACAGTAGCATTTTGCTAAAAGTATTAGACACATGGGGCTTGTAGCATTTACAGTGTTTGGAAAACAATACCAGCACTCACAGCAAACGCAGAAAGAAAAATGCTCAAGTTAAGTTTGCATATATTTGCATTTTTAATAATACAGGAAACTACAGTTACAATACAGCAGCAGATTCACTCACCAAAACAGACAAGACCAAAACCACAACCTGGAGATCTTCAGATCTTCTTAAAGTTCCAGAGAACTTTAGGGCTTTGTTATTTCCTTATTTCAGTCTTTGAGACATTTCACCCTCTGTCCATAAACTGTTCAGTTCCAAAGCCCTATTTAGCTGAGAAGCCCTTCAGATTACAGGGATGTGAATGACTAACAATCTACGTCAGTGTACTCCAAAAACCTAAACCGCTAAACCTGGAGAAAACGTTTTATTGAGAAAGATGTTCAAACAGGGGATTTGTCTACAAATATGTGAAGAAATCATTGAAAAACAATGTTCCTCAAGGAAAGATTAGATGGGATTTACATGTGTCTTCTTCTTTTATTTATGACATAACTAGAGGAGGGGTGACTACAGTAGGTACCGCGGGCCAACCTCGGCCCACCAAGCCATTTCCTTTGGCCTGCCAAAGGATGGCTTCTCACATTTATCTATTTTCTGGTCACGGAGCAAGGTTGATGGTATAAACACGTGTCACTATCTATTGGAGGGGCCAATCACCACTACTTTATATATAATTTTTACACGCAATCAGTAAATTACTCAATTTAATACAACTTTGTATTAGTTTGGGAAGAACGCCATGACCCTTTGCACCGGCAGCATCATTCACGGATTCGCGGGTTAGACCAATAGACCAACATGAAGCCCCAAAGATAGTGGCATAGCCTACAGACAAGATGCATTTTACCAAGGATGGGAAGAACAATATCTTTTTATGCATATTAATTGTAAAGCAGTCTGTCTCATCTGTAACCAGTCCGTGGGTGTACAAAAGGAGTACAATGTACGTCGCCACAACAAGACTGTTTTTCACTGGCATGTGATAAGAGCACAGACCTTTTGGATTCAGCACAGCTTTTAGTCTTTATTCGAAGTGTGAGTGACACCATGGAAATCTTGCAAGAGCGGGCTGGAGCAGAGACTCTGTGTGGAACTATGAAAATCAAGGACTTATTTGCAGTCGTTGAAAAGCTGGACAGGTACATTTGAGGTGGCAAAAAATATTTGTGATAATGACGGATGGTGCCCCTGCGATTAAACTGTTCCTGTGGGGATCATCGACTCATGGTTTTATTTTGAAAGATTGTTGACGGAGTTCCATTTCCTGTTTGGCTGGTTACCTTTCCCCAGAGGCTGCTCCCCTTCCCTGCCTGTGGCACTGAGTCTGATTTCTCCCTGTCTTGTTTCAACTGACTGGCCAATAAACCTGATTCTGATTCTGATTGCACCCACCTGCTGCCAATCAGCATCTCCTGGCCTATAAGACCGCTGCAGACTTCAGCCTCAGTGCCAGACTATTATTGCCTCGACGCAGTGGTACACAGCTATATCTCCAGCGGAAGAAGGATTTTTGAAAGAAAGATTGTTTGTAAAATTACCTTGGTTCTCATCCTCTTGTTTGCCTGTTTTTCCAGTGTCTCCCTCCTCACGCCAGCCACGGATCAGCACTCTCTCAACATATGGTTTATCTATGGACTCCAGATTTCCTTCGACCCTGTATTTGTTACAATAAACCCTGTTAATCTTTTCCGTGTTTGGCTGCTTTTGGGTTCAGTTCCTCCACCTTGTCATAGTTCTCGCCACAGTGGTTGTGCAAAAGGATTCTCTTCACATTCTTGAATGTTACTAAAGCAGGGGTGTCCAAAGTCGGTCCTCGAGGGCCGGTGTCCTGCATGTTTTAGATGTGTCCCTTTTTTATCAAACCGTGATACAAGGAGCTTGGTCATCAATAGAACTATCCAGACTTTGATGACAAGGTGGCGATGACCGTTAATTACAATCAGGTGTGTTGATGCAGGGAAACAACTAAAACATGCAGGACACCGGCCCTCGAGGACCGACTTTGGACACCCCTGTACTAGAGCATTCAAGAATCTGGAGAATTGTGGTGTGTTATGGGCGAGGGAGCACATCATTGGTGAACACCACCTGTGATGTCGGGTCATTCATCAAAACTCCATATGGACAAGGGAACCTTTTTTGAGGTGTTCCAGAGGGTTATACCTAATACTTAATACATACTAAGTAGTACTGTTTATTCATTAGGTAGTATCAGGTAGTTTTTTCACTGACAATATTAAATATGGATTATTCAGCCATAGATAGATTTTTATGTACATTTACAAATGGCACTTTAAACTTTGCAATAAGGAATCCTTGTCTAGAGGTGGCATCAACATCTCTGGGCTCAGAGGCATCTAGGATGGACCATCACACAGTGGATATGTGAACTGTGGTGAGATGAATGTATTTCCAGATCTTTTTTGGAAACATATTTGGTTTGTATATCAATTCCAAGGACATCCATAGATTTTTCAATAAAATAACACAAACCCACACTCTGTACACATTACAAAGATATTACGAAGCAGGCTGACGAAGATGAAGGAACTGGTAATGGACTGGCCTCCTGCAGTCCTGTAGTTCCGTCCCCAGCAGAGATTGTACGTTGAAGTTTGAAAGACAAAATGTGCCAGTGACATCCCCATAGTGTTGCACAGCGTAAGGCATGTTTTCAGGATAAATGGGACAAAGTAACGACTAAAGTACAGGTGTCAAGCTCCAGTTGTTGAGGGCCAGTGTCCTGCATGTTTTAAACATTTTCCTGCTTCAACACAGCGGATTATAATTAATGGCCATCCCCAGCTTGTCATAAAGGTCTGCACAACTCTGTTAATAACACAGCCATTTGTGTCAGGGTGTGCCGATGCAGGGAAACTTCTAAAACATGCTGAGTTGCGGCATTCGAGGACTGGAGTTAGATACCCCTGAACTAAACTCTTTATCTCTTGGTACCCTTAATGGCTGAATGCTTTGTTGTGAGATGGAACACTGACAGAGTTTAAAAGCTTTACTGTTTCAGCCTCTATGGGAATGTACTTGCCTGGAATTCAAAAAGGGGTGTATGGATCTTATCCTGCCCCAAAAGGAGGAGATCAACTATCTCGCAGTCTTGTTCACAAGAAAGGAAAGAATGGAGCTGGACTAACAGGCAGATCCAGTGCATCGGTCTGTCGTCTTGAACAAGTTTCTGAGCCAAAATGCGAAACTCTCGATTTGCTGAAAAATCTACATCCCCACCCCCACCTGTGATCACGAGCTGTGGGTAGTGATATGAAGAAAAAGGTGGCTGGTTAGGATGCCTCCCGCATGCCTGTCTAGGACAAGTGACTCTGCAGCTTAACAAGAGCAATAGATGAACGCAATTCCTCAGCTAAAAATTTAACGTGAACATTTTGCATTCAGCAATGGCACTCCAGGAAATATTTCATGGTCCCACCATGATAATTAAGAGCGGAGCGTGATTTTGTCAGAAGAGAGGCTGCCGTGTTACAGACTGACAGTTGTCTGTGTGCAGGGTGTAGACTCTACGACGTTACAACAAAACAAAGGAAATGCTTTGACAGGTGGGAAGTATTGGTTTAGACCCCTTATGTTTTCAGCAGGGAAGGACGTGTCAATGACACGTCGCGCTGATGATGCAACCTGAGGAAATATGAGATGAAAAGCATTCTTGCTGTGCGACCTACTCAGCCACCGGTGCTGCAGTCACAAATCTCTGCCACTCTGCTTTAAATAAACAAGTAAAAACCTGAACAGAGAAAGAAAGCGAGAGAAACAACTTCAGCCTTCAAAATAATGTATGGATAAACAAGTAAAACAATTACTCATCATGCTAATCAGCAATAATGAAGCAGTCAGAGTGAAGTGAGCCGATTGAAAAGACGAGTGAACGCTGCAGCCAACGTTTAGTGATTCGTCAACGGCGAGCGATTCCTGCTTCTGCTCTGCCCTGCAGGTAAACAAGAGAAACAAATGAGACACGTTCAAGAGCACTCTTCCTCTCCACACACATACACACTGTCACCCAAGCACACGCACGCACGCACGCACGCACGCACGCACGCACGCACGCGCGCGCGCGCACGCACACACACACACACACACACACACACACACACACACACACACACACACACACACACACACACACACACACACACACACACACACACACACACACACACACACCTCCTCAACTGTTGTCAGCATGTTAATCAGGCTTTGGTTTGGTTGTTGCCCCGAGGTGTTATGTGATACAAACACAGTTAGAATAAATATCTCATTTCAGTACCTTTAAATGACGAACTTTGTTGTTTTCCTCCCTGATGGCTCTTGGAAGAAAGTTTGTGATTAAGTATTTATGATGTTTAGCGTTCCACGAGGCCACTTTCTCTTAGAAACTGTGGCGTTCGTGCTTTAAAAAGGACTGCCATTTTGCACATTCGCGACATTTCTGCGAGTGCAATTTCACACAAGATCATTCTAGCTTTAATTGCAGCCTTTATCCCAGGTGCAATCAGGGCTAAATAAACAACAGAAACCATCCAACATTGGCTTCGGCCTGCAGGGAGAGCCACAAGTCGAGATGTCCCGCATGATCAGCTGAAACTAAAACTAGATGAAAGACATTGCTACCTGTCTCTGTGACTAATTGTCTATAATTAGCACTTGGGTGGCTAATTGTGAAGATTGGAATTATTATGAGAAATATCAATGGGCCCAATTTTCACATTTCTTATTGTGTGGGCTTCAAAGCCCCTCCTCTGGAATACTTTTAATTGCTGTCCTAATGGGTGCTTTCACATGGGAATATGAGGCGATCCCAAAAGACTCTCTGAGCATGTTTAAGGATGAACACGCCTGATTGCTGTTGACATGGAAACAGCAGTTGTCAGGTGTCCACAAAGTGCCAAACAGCTCCAACCGACTCCACACCTCAGTAGAAGGGAGACACACTGATGTGAAACAGAAAGGAAATGCCAGTAATGCTCCTCTGTAGTTAATTAAGTGACGAAATAGGCTTGGAAATCCCCCAAATCACATCAGGGTACACACACACACACACACACACACACACACACACACACACACACACACACACACACACACACACACACACACACACACACACACACACACACACACACACACACACACACACACACACACACACACACTGAGCATACTCACCACTGTTGCCGTGTAACTAATGGGCTTAATGCAATCACATCTTTAATGAAATCATGTGAATTAATGCCTCAGATCTTTGCTTTTATGAACCTGCCTCTGGTGGCTAATGCACCAGGAAGTATATGAAGATTATTCAGCGTGTGCTCTGCGGAACAAAGTCTGTGTGTCAGCACATGCCTGGGAGGAAGCGTGGAAGTAATGGGACGATGACGAATGATGCACTTAATCCTTGATATTGCAATATAGTGCACTGTAAACGATTGTCATGTAAATTAACAGTAAAATACTGGCAGCAGGGTTGCCAGTATTTTACTGTTAATTTTACAGTACTCCTACTGTTATTTCGTTTACAGTATATTACTGTAATAATACAATGTACTGATTTACAGTACATTACTGTTTTTCTTGATTTTACAGTAGACTACTGGCAGCAGGGTTGCCAGTATATTACTGTTTTTTCTACAGTTTGCTTACTGTAAACCTAATTTACAGTTTATTACTGTTATAATACTATCTAGTAAAACACGGTATATTACTGTATTTTATTGGATTTACAGTAAACTAGTGGCAAGGTAGCCACAATATTGTTTTTTATATTAACAACCGAATTTTACCATAATCCCAAATAAAGTACCATGCAGTCATTTTTGTAAAGAGCATATTACTAGCAATTAGCAAATAAGCAAATTTAACGTGGTATTCTATACAACATACTGAATGATTCAGTTAACTTAAATGCAGCAATACAAATTTATGGAAAAGAAGAGACTTAGAAAATATTAGATCAATTATATAAGCCAACATTTATTTGTAAAGAGGCAGTATGAACTTAAACAAACAGTTTTTTCCCCATTACAGTTGGAAATTTCAAATGTGCATAACAGAACAAGGCAGCCCATTCTTTCATCAACTGTGAACACAATGAACACTAATCAACTTTTTAATAAACTTCAAGGAATTATGCATCTTGCCATTGCAAGTAGTGCTGCCTTTTTAATACAAAATACATAAACAATAATTTTTCTACAGTGCTCTACAGCATAAATAGCCACATCTTTTAATATAGCAAATTCAGTAGAAAGGAGAAAGACAAAAGACAAAAAATGGGCAATGACCGTGGCTACACTGATATGAAGTACCTGGGTAGAGAGATCTCACTGACCTACATGAAATCCCACTCAAAGTCTATGAGGTTCTTCAGAAGAGAGGACACAAGGGGGTTGACTGTGACTCTTCTGAACGACTCTCCCTGTCTTTTTGGAGACAATCTTGCCCCGGCTGGCCTTGGTCCCTTTTTCTGAGTTGATCCCAATGAAGCGCCTGAAAAACACAGTAGTCTCAGATTATAGGTTGAAAAAAATAGTCTGCTGCTATATAAAATAGGGCTGGGTGATATGGACAAAATCAAATATCAAAATATTTTTTTTACCATTAGGGTGAGGAAAAACAATCAAGAAGCCTATAGCAAATAAAACTCTAAACAAACAGTGACAGGAACTACAGCCAATCAGATAACTTCAAGCAAAGTGACAAGAACCATAATGGCTCATATCGCATGGAGATTTAAATTGTGGTTAAGTATATCCAAAAATGATAAAAAATACATGTACGTTGAATAGATTTCTAATAGATATACAGAAAAAGTTAAACATTAGCTCTAAATGAAGATTATAAACCACATAATCTAAATATTCAATAAATTGACGTACTTTAGAAGACACTTCATGTCATACTCTATATTCAGTCTATGTCACAGGGTTTTCAGACAGTGTATCCAATAGCATAATAGAAAAATTCTGTGACCTCATGGATTGAATATAGAGTATGACATGAAGTGTCTTCCTTTAAGTACCTTGGATTATTGGATATTTAAATTATGTGGTTTATAAAGTTAATTTAGAGCTGATGTTTAACTTTTTCTGAATAACAATTAAAAATCTATATTTACATAAATATATATTTTTAACATTTTTTGGATATACTTTACCACAATTCAAATCTCTATGCAATATGAGACATTATGGTTCTTGTCACTTTGTTTGAAATGATCTAATTGGCTGTCGTTACTCTCACTGTTTGTTCAGAGTTTTGATTTGCTGTAGGCTTCTCGATTGTTTTTTTCACCTTATTGGTGGAGCATGATCTTGTCTAATCACCATCAGATATGTTATTAGGTATATTACATACTAGTGCCTGTGTTCCACTATTATTGATCTTGAAGATCTAAATAAGAGAAATGCATGTAGAATCAGAGTGTGCCACACTTTTTTTTTGTCTCAACACATGCAATATCATGATATTGAAAATCCCAGACGAAATCTTGTCTCAAAACATGATATCAATATAAAATCAATATATCGCCCAACCCTAATATTAAGTGGTCATTAAGTTAAGGGTTTAAGATGCACATGAATGAATGTGAGAAAGAGATAAAATAGGACAATAGACCTTTTTCCGAGCAGCCATTTTGATATGAAATAACAAGGAAACACAGGTGTTACTAATATATTGTGGTTCCATTCCATTTTTAGTGTAGCAGAATCTTTCCAGTGAGTTAACATTAACAATACCCGGACCCTGGCAGTGTAATGGAATGGAACCTTCATTAGGGTCATTAGTAACACTTGGGTTTAGCCTACAATTTCATGTCAAAATGAGTGCTTTGAAAAAGGTCTGTTGTTGGACAACACAAGCCTTACCTTTGAATGAATTCAAGTGTACAGGCAGCCTCCTCTTGGTACTGTAGATTGCAGATCTAGTACACTGAAAACAGAGTAGCAAGACATGACCCTCAAGGCTGATCATCCAGCGTCCAGCAGTCACACGCTCTGTTCCACCTGAAACGTGAAATTAGAGTCATTTCAGAAAGCATCTTGACATGTATAAATATCTCTATTTGGAAGAACAGTCATGCTTTGCTGGGATATAGATAACTTTAAAAGCTCATCTGATATGAAAAATACAGTATGTCAATTCACTGAACACATACCGAGCAGTATTAGACGAGGAGTCGAGGGTAGGGTGAGGGTCTTCTCTACATCAGCCACTGTTGCAGACATCTGTAGGGCACAGACAACATAAGTGTACGGAGCATATTAGTTCCATGAGATTAATTTTAAAATGGCAACAATTCAATGCAATAAAAATGAAGAAAGAAGAGAAACAAACCTAGGTCTCCAAGAACACAGCTTGTGAAAGAGAAATTGTCGGTCATAACATACTTTCAATATTTCTTAAACTTATGATTAAACTTGCTCTGCTAAATTTAGTCTTTTGACGTTAGCTGTTAATGTTACCACTAAAGATATCCATGCAACTCAAACTCAACTCAACTTCCTTTTATTGCCACACGGTTAGGCCGGTGGAATTAGTTTCACAGTGCAGGTGGTAGCTGCAACAAAACACCACAGCAGTACAAAAAGACAGAACCTTTTCCAGAGGAAAAAGACAAACATGTGAATAACATGTCAATGCATGTGAAAATGCACAGAAACAGAGGACAAACTCCAAAAACCCCCAAAATAGAGGCACAATAATCTTCTAGCTGCAAACCAACCGAACAAAAAACAATATGACTAACTTACCTACAATAATTATATTGTATGCTAAACAACACTGCTATACTGTCCTGCAAGCTTAGGTCTACTGATCAAACATGGTTTAAAGATATTGAAATAATTGTACAAGAGTAATCACCAGACAGATAAAAGATATTTCAACTTACCGTGTGATTTGCTCATAAAGTGCAGGATTCAGATGGATAATCCTCAAAAAGAAAGTCCAGAGATGGCTTCAACTGTTCTGCATGTCTCCTCTAGAAATGCAGTAGCGTTCTGTTTTTTCAAACATCACTCCCAGAATGCAACGCTATTTACGGTATATTACAGTATTTTATGGGAAACGGCAAACTGCCCATCGATATTGCCCAGAATGCATTGTTTTCTACAGTATATTACCGTTTTAATGAGAAACAGTATGCTACTGTCAGAATTTGACTGTTTTTTTACAGCATTTTGTTACAGTGTGTGTATATAGGTGTACTTCTTTAGATGTTAATATCTCTACTTCTGGAACAATTTACATGCAAATGAGGCAATTACAAGTTAAATTATTACACTTTAACATATGGGGGCATTTCTTTTCTTTCTTTTTTTTAACTCTTGCCACTTCACACCTACTTATAGTGAAGCATCATGTAGGTCTGTTTTTAAAGGGGACTGCAACATTTAAACTTTATTATTAAACTTGGAGCCATTCTCTCTCATCTTAAAAGTGTCATCAACTGCATCATTCACCATTGGATGTTGTTATTCCTAATTCCAGCCACCAAAGCTGAATGACATCAAAAATGGACATTACCTGGCCCTTACGAGGACGAATTTGGTAACAATAACCGCTGATGAGCAAAGATTCGTGACATATTAAACAGTATCTTTGTTTGATTAACAATAAAAACTGTCAGTGTGTGACATTTCCCCCAGTTTGTGTTTTCTGTTTTGCCCCGCCTGTCTTCCATCTGCCCTGATTGTTCACACCGATTCGATTTCGATCCCTGTTTCTGTGTTTTTGATCCTGCTAAGCAGCGCTTTGGTTTTTGGTTTCTGTAAAATAAACCCCTTTTTTTTGGAACTCCTGCCTCTCGCTCTCCTGCATCTGGGTCCTCATCCAACCACTCCGTGACAAAAAACAATGCAGGAACAGTGGAAAACTCAATACACCCTTAGTGCTTCCATAGGAATTGAGGTGGTAAGTAGCAGCTAGATGCATCTAAGCAAAAGCACATGATTAACTGATCACTAAGCAACTCTATAGAAGAAGTTTGAGCTGTTTGCTGTCTTGAGTATTCAGGTGTGTTAACATATTTTAATATATCCAGATTTTCTAGATGGATTTCTCGTCTTTAGTTTGGGTAGGAAATATTTGGCTTTTGCAAATCAGTGTGCACGTGTGCAAAACCAAAGTGCAGCCGTCTCACTTGATCATACCCGTTTGGGCCTCATTCGTTTGGTCTCGGACAGCAGTTCACCACGTCACACAGCACAAACCTCTGCCAGCCGTCCCTACACCCCAAACAGTAACTTAAGTTTTAAAACAGTCATCGTAAACTTCCGCCAAAGCTTTGGTTTTCAGAACAGTTACGAGTTTACGCTCTACAATGAGATGGAGTGCATCAAGATGTACAGATAACTTGCCTTGGAGAAAACAGAACGATTCCAAAAACGCGTGGCACAATACAGGAGAGCCAGCTCATTGGGATTTGATTCAGCGCTCCACCTTCATCTCAAGAATAAAAGGACACTTTTCTGGAGGACAATAGTCTACAGGTTTTTGGAGCCATCAATGTCAAACAGGAAAACCTTTACAGCTGGATTAATGTGACTAAAACTAACCCTGTACACAACAATAGCCTGGTTTATGTTTCTGCCTCTAATCGATGCAAAGATAAAGCTGTCAGCTTGACGTAGTCGTTCACTTTTTTAAGTTCTGTGTTGAAGCAATCTGTAACCAAAACGCTCGGGAACATCGAGTTTTGGAAGGATCCCTAACAAAATCACACGAAACTCGTTTGTTGAGTGTTAGTCTTTCAGTTTCATTTTTTCCCATTACAGAGGGCAGTGTTGGAGCTGGAGCTGACTGATGAGGAACAGCAAATGCTTTTATTGCAAATGTTGCAACGTAAAAACCAAAGAGAAAACATGCAAAGAATCAATCAATCAATGAACTTTATTTCTAAAGCACTTATCACAGATAAAATTCACAAAGTGCTTTACAATTAAAAGTGGAGCAGTATAAAAGAAGTATAAAACAAACAGGGAAGAGGAACATAAAAAAGAAATGAAAGAGCAAATAAAAGGGTCTTCAGTTGTCTTTTAAAAGAGTCAGCACCATTGGTCAGGCGCATCGAGAGAGGAAGAGCATCATATAACATAATCAAGGGGTGATGGACTGAAAAGCATGATCTGCTTTCGTCTCATACCGGGATCTTGGGACAGATAATACGTTTTGTTCTGATGACCTCAGTGAGCGAGCATGCCTCATTGGGCATAAACAGTTAAAATATCACAAATATATTTTGGGGCTTGGCCATGAAAAGCCCTAAAAGCCAGTACACTAATTTGAAAATCAATTCATTGCTTTACTGGCAGCCAATGTAAAGAAGATAAAATCAGGATGATGTGGTTCCATCTATGCGCCAGTTACAAGCCTGGCTGCAGCATTCTGGACAATGTGCTGTCTCATTAATCTGTTCACCCCTAGGGATTTTGAAAGTGAATTTTGACTCAACAGGCCTATCCAAATTAAATCAACAATATCTCCACAATTACAATGACAATATGCATAGTCTTGGTCTCAATGGATAGCTAAGACTTCACTGCATACTGTACATTTTCAGTTTCAGAAAAATTGTGAATGTTCACATGCCTGAGCAAATTGTGGTAAACCACAGAAAAAAAAGACATTTGTATCCTTGTCAAATATTTTTTTAGTTTGCACAGTGGAAAACACCATGATAGCAAGGCATATAATTATAAAGATACCACTGGATTCACCGCTCCTTGACTACAACTGTACCAAGTTACATGTTACATAGCCTAAAGCACATAGATTTTATAAAGGTTTTAGTGTGGATAGTACCAGGCGGACTCTCCATTTCAGAACCAGAATCAGAATCAGAAAAAGCTTTATTGCCAGGTCAGACATAAATCCGACGAGAGAACTTGACTGCGGTTTACACCGATGGCACCATTAATACGGACGCCATTTGGGCACTTGGATACCTACACTGTGCCAAAATGTGCCAAATAGGTTTTTTACCTATTTGAAGGGAATATGGCTATAAAATACTTTGATGATTTGATGATACATGATTTTGTAAATGTAAAATCTCAATCCAAAAATCATTGTGCTTTGTGCGGGTCCCTCTGTGGGTGTCGCTCTATGCGCTGTGCAACTGTGCGTCACTGATCCAAGATGGCTGCTGCGCTCCAGAGTTCACGCTCAATGGTAAAGACCTGATGGATGAAGTCTTGGTCATGTGTAATATATCGTTTGAAAGCTCGCGACATGTAAAATGTCAACAAAGTTTACGTAAATTCCCAAAAGCCACGAGAAGTCAACAAAATGGCCGTGACCGGCAGGATATGAAAAAACAGCAGATGAAGCAGTTTCACTACTATGAAAGATTAAGCCGTGAATTTTGGTCAAAGAACGGTGTGGATAGAATGAAAATGACAACGAAACGGTAAGGAAATAAAATATACTGATTTTGGTGGGAATAGCTTTGGGATTTGTTGAAGTACTGTGCGATGAAAACACAATCTAATGTGAGGGATGTGAAATGTGAATTTTGGCTTTCGGTTTGTTTTGAGATCGGCATGAAGTGGTCAGCCCAGACAAGATTGTGTTCAGTATCGTCTGAAAATGTAGCTTTTTTTTAGTTTCATATGATACCCAGGGTGGAGAAAATTGACCTTGCGTTCTGTTGCGTTTTGTTGGGGGCGCCATCGTTTGTTGCATATGTATTTTGAAGTTGTTATAAATCAAATACTTTTGTTGACAAAACGTACTTGGAGTTTTCATATATTGACTTTAGGATTTCTTGTTTGAGAAACAGTTGAAAGAAAATACCCTGACAGCACTTGAGTAACTTTTTTCACACATTAAGTGGTGCATACAGCTGCTGGACCCGGTACCGGGTCCGTGGGGGGGAACAGGTTAAAGAACGATTTTTAAAACAGGTAGAGAGCTCGAGAAGTCCAGCCTAGAAGAAATAAAAGTGAAAACGTCTCCAAATCGGCATGCAAAAGAATACGCTTAAGTTTAGAAATCTTTCTTAGATGATAAAAGCAATTTTTTGACACAGCCCTTGAAAGAGATGAATCAAGTAACACCCCCAGTGTACAGAGGAATTGGGAAGTGAACGCTCTTTGAATGAGTCTTGCAGAAGGGATGAAGTGATTTGTGTCATATTGATACAGAGTCAGAAAATGTTTGAGATGTACGTTGGAGTGATGCAAAGGGTCTGCAAAGGGGGTTTGCATCAAGAAAGAAGCTCTGTGTCTCGCCAACCCTGACCCTCCCGTAGGAACAGTCTTAAAATATGGGGAACTGGCGACGCAGGCGGTGAGGTGGTGAAATGAAGCCAGATTAATGTCATACTCTTAATGTCATCACATATCAGACTTATAATTTAATAGCGCCGATCGTGTCCCTCTGTGTGTGAAGCACAGCGTCAGTCAGGACTCTGGTGCTGCTGGTGACAACTGGAGAGTGACTGAGGACAGAACAAATAAGTGCCGGGCCACTCTACGGAGCCCCTAAAGGGACTCAGATTATTTTTTTTAATATATATATATAATGAGTTTTATGCGTGCGTGAAACCTTTACGTGCGGGCGTAAGCCTAAATTATGGTACCGCATTAAAACGACGCAGAGCCTACGCCGTAGGGTACGCAGCGACGCGCACCTACGCCGTAGGCTCTGCGTTGGTGTGACGCGGAACCATAAAAAAGAGGAAGGGGAGCGGGGCTGCCTTGCCGTCTTCGCATCGCATTTGCATCGCCTTCGCACAGGGTGTCTTGATGATTTGCAATTACAGGCTGAGCCTACCGTTAGTTTTTAAACTGTAAAAAGTGGGGGGGACAAAAACATGATTTTAAAAAGTGGGGGGGGACATGTCCCCCCTGTCCCCAGTGGAAATTGCGCCCTGGGTGGCACTCACGGCGTTTAGCGCAACAACGACGTGCTGCCACTCACTCGCTTTATTTTATACTATTTATATACTTTTTATACTTTTACTGTGACCACAAAATAATGTGGTTTTCCTGGCCTCCACATCATCCACAACATCTCGATCTCAGTCTCCGTGAAATTTAGTGGCACGGTTGCCTGGCTCGACACGTCTCATTCATCCGGATGTGTAGCAGAAACAGACTGCAGGAAGCCGGTAGGCATGATCAGCAGGCTCATTCATATGCAAATACTACTTTGCATTGCCTATTTATGGTATGAAGTGGGCGTGTAGAGGGCGGGATATGAGGCGAATTCACCTGCGCAACCTTCCAGCTGGACTGTGATTTATAAAGCATACATTGCGTGCAAGTCTTCAAGTGCACACGGTTTTATAAATCCGCGCCCGCCATTTTCGGCTTTTGGGTTTACGTGCACTTTTAGTATGGATCCTACACACTCTTTTATAAATGAGGCCCCTGCTGTCTAATCTCATTGTACCAGTATAATTATAATAAAGGCTTTCTATTCTATTTCTATTCTATTATGTTAAGAACCTCTAAATCATTCATTAATATCTCTACTTCAATACTTGGAAGATAGTGTTTTAGGATTTACTAAGCTTTTATTGCAAATTCAATTTGTTTCTAACTTTAAATTCAAATGTTGTGGTAACCTAATTGTTGGTTACAACCCACATTGGTAAATAATAATTGTCAGGAGTAAAAAATGACTGGTGTTCAGGTGTTGTCTAGCTTCTTTGCCTGTGTGTTACCAATCTAAGATACGTGTGACAAAGTACAGCTACATTTCTAAAAAACCTGTGAAGGTGTTCGGAAAACCGAAGGCAACGGAAGACGTCTTTCAACCTTCCTCCCCTTCTTTGACTTGCTTGATCTCATACTTTGTAAATGCACTCGAGGCGAGTGGATCGACTTTCTGCGGAGAGAAAGAGAGAAGGAGGGGGAGTGACTGTGGGTGTGATGATGATAAAAAAAAAATGTCAGCAGCTCATCTGATACAAGCCAGCACGGCGCGCAATCGACTCACCTACAACCCCTCAGGGGTTACGTTAGTTCGCTCTTTGTTAGCTAAATGTCAGCGCCCCGCAGGTCTCCTGTTGGACACACCGTCTGATACCTCGAGCAGCTGTCAGTGATACTGCAGAGGTCCAGAGGTGCAGGCTCCGACTCGGTCAGCTGTGAACCTGCACGGATTTACTGGGGGGGGATGAATGCCACCAGCCTCTGTTTTATCAGGGTTTACCAAATTCTCAAACACAGGAAGAATTAAACCAGAAAGGCAACAGCTGGATGTGAATTAATAAAGATTTACTCTTTACCTGACAAAGCTAAGCATAATGCACAATATGATGTACGAAATCATACTGACTCCTCCGTGATCAAACATCAGTGGGATTTCTGAGGATCATTTTTGAGTCAAGGTGAACAGTAAATGATCTGTGGGATGAGTTATCAGGTACACATTTATTTATTTTTTTCCCAGCAGAGTACTTTTCTGTTCCTTAATGGTGTGAGGATGATTGTAGGGTAAATGCCTCTTGGATCCTCGATGAGTGCCATTTCCAACATCCCAATACACCTAATTATTACACTAGAAACCATATGATTAAGAGCAACAACACTTACACAGACAGGGTTCACTTAAAATAAAACATTCCACGTTCTTTATCTTGTGTTTTTGCAGCACCTACTCACACCAGCAACATTTAAATGTTAAGATATCAGCCATTTTCCTCTGCTTTCCTGCCATTTGCTTTTTTGAGTCTGGTTCTGATAAAAGTGTTTTTAATTGGATTATAATTTGATTATAATTGGATTGAATTGAATTTGCTTACTTTCTGTGATAAGTGCCCTGATATGACATTTGTTGTGAATTGCCGCTGTTTAATTGAAACCGCCTTTTATGCCCCCGTCTCCAATATCTCACCTCAGTTCTGTTTTTCTTGAGGAGAATTTGTATTATTTAAAGCCATCCTGAGCATTAGTACCAGAAGTTAACAAAACAGCCTAGAACCATGCTGACCCACCGTACTAGTCGTTCAATATGTGACGTTGGAGGAACTGTCATGCAAAATAATGTTGAGTGTGTCACTTAAAGGAGCTTGAGGCCGGATTGTGGCAAGATTTATGAAAAAAATCCGTATACATTTTAAGTTTTCTAGTAATAATGTCAGATGAAGCGTTCCAAACCCAAAAGAATGAGCCCTCTAGTGTATCTCTCCTTTGCCTTGAACAGGCTGTGCTGCAAAATGTGCTGCAATTCGGTCCCGAATTTCCCGCGCTGTCCTGCGGATGTGACGTCACATGACGCTGCATGCTCGTTCTCCCCGTTCTCCCGTGCCGGCTTCACTGTTGGCTGCAGTACCCCCGACAGCCGTCGTGGTGAAGGGTGGCGCTAGAGAGTCTCATTTCTTAAAAGGAGCCTCAAGCTCCTTTAAAACTTTGCTGCTGCAGCGAGTTAATAAAGCGACAGTTTCCTGTGATAGGTTTACTATTCTGCTCATGTGAAACACGTAACTGATGGTTGAGGGGCTGGATGGTCTGAACGTTTTTATTTGCTGCATCGATCCAACGCTTATTAATCACAGAACACAATTTAAACATTATAACCAAATCCGCTCCGACCCGGTGTGTCAGTGCTGTTCACCGCAGACAAACTGCAGCTTCACCGGGAGCAACGGCTCGCCAATGGTTGCTGTTTATCCGTGGACCGACCTTGTTAAGGAGAGCATCAAACTCACTTTTATCTATGCGGAAATGACGCCGAAATATAAAGAAGGCTTCCCAAAGTGTGATCCATGGTGAAATAGGAAAATGAAGATGTGCACGCTTTATATAGATATACAGGACTGTCTCAAAAAATTAGAATATTGTGATAAAGTTCTTTATTTTCTATAATGCAATTAAAAAAACAAAAATGTCATACCTTCTAGATTCATTACAAATCAACTGAAATATTGCAAGCCTTTTATTATTTTAATATTGCTGATTATGGCTTACAGTTTAAGATTAAGATTCCCAGAATATTCAATTTTTTTGATTTGGGATATTTTAGTTTTCTTAAGATGTAAGGCCACCAGGCCCCTGCTGGTGGGGGGTCTCTGCACTCAAAAAAAAAGATATCCTGGATTTACTTACAAATTATGTCAAGTGGTTCCACATAACTTTAAGTAAATTCTAATTAACCAGTTGTCATTTGATTTACTCAATAGATTTAAATATACTACACAACAGTAAATTAAGTAACTTAAACTTAATTTGGTTATTTTCAATTTAGGTATGAAGCCTACATCAAAATTACGTAATATACTTAAGTTCAGTGAATGAACTGGATATATATTAAAGCAATACAGGATTATTGAGTAAGAGCAACTCGACATGGTTAAGTTAGCCTAAATTGAGTTTAGTATGTCAAATTAAAATCATGTTAAAAATAGAAAAATATGTTAACAGAGGGAGAAAGAAAATCACAACTTTTATCAAAAGAACACTTTATTAATTATTAATTATCTCAACAAACATTCTTAACAGCATTAAATACTTCACATGTATATATGTTTTGGAGACAATTACTTTGCCATGAAAGTGCCTTGTTCTTCAAATTAACTTGAAAAGTATAAGAAAAAAAAATTCTGTTTCACTAAGATTTAAAAAGCACCCTGATATACATTTTAACATAACATTATAAAGTGCAACAGCAATTATTAATTCATTTTTAACTTTCAGTGAACGTATTGCCACTAAATTAAAAGAGTTTTTAGCTCTTAGCTCCACACAGCCTCCACACACAGCCTTTAAAACAAAACTTCAAACGTTAGTGTTTTGTAAAGCCTATTGTTAATGTAAACTCTAGTCTGTTAGGGCCAGTAGTCATAGCTGCAGCTACAGGACAAGACTAAAGCAGCTGGTCTCAAACAGCTTCATCCTAGATATGCTGCTATAGAGCTACGCTGCAGGGGGAACAAACATGATCCACTGAGCGGTACCCATCACCCCTCCTTCTCTCCTCTTCTTTTTCTCTTTCCTTTCTTCAGATCAACCCTCAGTTATTCATTATAAGTATCTTATAAGCATCATTGTTCTCCATTGTTCTTGTTGTTTGTTGTGCTGGTCCACCCTCCTTTTCTCTTCTGTGCATGTTTGCAGGCCAGAGCTTCAGGAGCTGCATCCTGACCTGCAGTCCCCGCCTCCAATCACCTCAGTGTCTGCTGTCTACTGTCCACCAACAAACCATGTATCAGTCAAATGTACATAGAACTCTTAGTTCTCCAGTTAATGGATAATTAATACTGATATATCTTCTCTTTTGTACCTTTGACAATATATCTATGTGTCTCCTCTCTCTGCTTTTCATTCTCTTTTTCTGATCTCTCTTTTCCTGCTCTACTCATTGGTCTTCAGCAGGAGGGTCCCCACTTATGAGCCAGGTCCTGCTCAAGGTTTCTTCCCTCCTAAAGGGGAGCTTTTCCTTGCAACTGTTTGGCTTAAAGGGGACCTATTATGAAAAACACGTTTTTTCTTGTTTTAACATATATAAAGTGGTCTCCCCTCACCCTGCCAGCACAGGGGAGACAAAATACCATGAATTTCTGCAAGGTCTCTGACCCCCGCCGGACAGAGTCCCCCAGTGTCACGTGGTTTTTTTTTAGCCGATTAGAATCTGCTCCTGTCGTTACGTAATGACAGGAGCAGATTTCCATAGGTTCAGCCTCCACTGCTGAACCACGCCCACAACCAGCTCTCTCCGCTGCTGGAACAGTGCTTCCTTCAGCCAGTCGGACGCGGCGCCGCGGCGGAGCGGATCCAGGTTAAATCATCCAGGTTCCCGGGTGGTTTGGGAGCTGGGTCCTTGGGGGTCTGTCCCAGGTCGGACCAGCTTCACCCTCCGAGATTTTCAGCGAAATCTGTCGGTTTGATCACCGGTAACGGGAGATGCGCACAGGATGCGCTACGGAGCCGATCCGTGCGCCCGCCGTGCGGTTGCAGCGCCCGTCGCGCAGCATCCGCCGGGCAGATCCGGCTGAAATTCCGCTGGTCGGTCCCCGGGAGTCCCTGCTACCAGTCCAGGCCGGTTCCTGCGGTCCCGGCCGGTCGGAACCGGTCAGATTCCCCCGTTAAATCCGCGGTGATGCGCGATGCTCCAGCAGCGCTGCTCCCGGGCGCCCGGCGTGGCTCCGGGGCCAGCGTTCAGCATCCGCCGGGTAGATCCGGCTTAAATAGTGCATAAATGTTATTTATATACAACTCATATTTTATTTTTTTAACAATAAAGTTTCCATTTGTGAAAATTCAGTGTTGTATTTATTTACAGGCTCGGGCTGCTCTGGCGGAGCGAGGTTTATTCTCCTCCCCTGCTACACGTCATTCAGGGAGCCAATCAGCACTGAACCTCATTATCATACCCCCCCCTTCCCTAAAAATGAGGCGCAGAAAAAGAGGTTAGAAGCGGTAAAACTAGTGACAGGGCCCACAGGCTGGATTTATGATTTATGTAGAAAAAACAAGCTTTAGATTGTTTTTAAGACATTCAAGGCCTGTTTAAAATATACATTAAATGCCATAATAGGTCACCTTTAAGGTTTTTATCCCTCTAGGGGAGTTTTTACCTGCTATTGTTTATGTTTATGTAATAATTGCTTGGGGGTCATGTTCTGGGTCTCTGGAAAGCGTTTAGAGACCACCTGTGTTGTAATATATAAATATATATATATATACTAAATAGATAGTCTCCTTTTATGCTGTTGGCTATTTGCGAACAGTAAAAAATGCCCATTACTGCCACCTCGTGGTCAGCTGTGTTACTTGTTCAGTCAATAATTCTTGTGTGGCGCTACAATATACTGGACGCACCCCGGCTGAAGTACTTGAGAAGGAGGTTGGCCCAGTTAGAGGTTCATGTCCGGCAGGTATATCCAGAATCCCCACCAAAGGAAACAGACCTACTGTTTAAAGAATGCCAAACTGTCAATGAGCAGAGTAGTGTAAGAGGTGATGGCACCCCCACATTTTATGTTTAACTGGTAATATAATCACACAAGTGCCATACCAGCTTACTGTTACCCTGCGTTCACACTGAAAGCGTCAAAAATCGCCTGACGCCAGCATCTCGCTGCTTGGTGCGTTCACACTGAAAGCTGCATGTACTGTCGACGGCTGAAGTGGGCGGGACTAAAGCTGCGCTGCAGAAGTGGAGGGAACAGTGTATATAGCTTACACATAGGCTATAGCGTGCACATCTTCAGTTTCCTATTTCACCATAGATCACACTCTGGGACGCCTTCTTTATATTTAAGCGTTATTTCCGCGTAGATAAGAGTGAGTTTGATGCTCCTTAACAAGTTTGGTCCGCGGATCAACATCAACCGTCAGCGAGTCCTTGCCGGTGGCTGATTTATGGTTCCGCGTCACACCAACGCAGAGCCTACGGCGTAGGGTACGCGGCGACGCAACACCGTACGGTGCGCGTTGCCGTCGATTTAACGCGGAACCATAAATCAGGGGAAGCTGCAGTCTGTGCGGGGAACACTGACACACCGGGTCGGAGCGAATTTGGTCATGATGATTAAACTGGTTTGTGATTAATAAGTATGGTTTTTAATTATTTTGCGTTGGATCATTATATAAATAAAATCGTTGGGACCATCCAGCCCCTCAACCATCAGTTACGTGTTTCACATGAGCAATTCAGGTAAAAACGGCAGTCAAATCAGCAAAAATGTCAGTTTGCTGGATGAAATATATTAATTCCTGATAAAATAAATTTGTTAGTGCACAGCTCTGCTCCTGTACGCATGTGAATGAGTGTACGTTTGTGTGTACATGAAAGTACAATCTGCATTGAGGCTTCTCACTTCGGGAATCCCGGTCTGTGATTGGACGCTGCCTCGGCGTCGCCGCTGCTCATTTGCATAAAGTTCAGATTTTTCAACTTCAAATTGACGCGCTGCTCCGGCTGCTCCCGCTGCTCCCGCTGCCTCTCGACGCGTGTTTTCATAGAAAATGAATGGCAGCCGGCTGCCTATGACCCCGTGACACTTTCAGTGAGAACGCAGGGTTAGATGACAATGACTGTTTATTTTTTAACTTTAATTTACCATTGCGCAAAACATACGTAATCTTCCTCTTTTTCTGTTTCATTATGCAGCTGTTACATAGCTGTTATGCATCAAAAGTTTCCCTCATATGTATCCATCTATCTGTCTGTCCCTATCTATATATCTATCTATTGCACAAAACTATTTTCATATATTTAATCTGAAAAGCTATCAAAAATTCAGTTTATATTAGGGATGTCCCGATACCATTTTTTTCACACCGAGTACGAGTACGTGTATTTTAATTTGTGTACTCGCCGATACCGAGTACCGATCCGATACTTCTACCACAAAAATAACTAGGCTAAAAATGCAATGAAAAATGCAATGAATTGGAAGACAGGTTTTATTTGCAACAGAAATTCAATTTTAAACAAAACTCGGACAGCTAGGCTACATTGAGCTGTTACTTTTCTTTTATCCCTTTTATCCGCGTACGCGTCAATCTCATGACATCACTGAGTGATTCTTTGGGAAAAATGTTTGTTTTTGCATGTTTTGTCACATTTACACAGACTCAAACACACACAGTTTCTATGAGTTCATGGGCTTGTTCTAGTTCTGCCTGGTTAAAAAAGAAAAGTACAAAGGCTTGAAATTTTGTGCTACTTGTGCTTAATTTATTTTTTTTATTCTGTTATTATTTTATTATTTATTTATTTATTATTTTGTACAGACTCAACAGTTACTCAGTACTTGAGTAGTTTTTTCACCAAGTTTTTTACTTTTACTCAAGTAATTATTTGGATGACTACTTTTTACTTCTACTTGAGTCATATTATTCTGAAGTAACAGTACTTTTACTTGAGTACAATTTTTGGCTACTCTACCCACCTCTGGAAACAACATAAACAATCAAATATAATTTAAAAAACAGGCTAAATGAAATGAAGTTACACACTCTTGTACAGTAGGTGGCAGCACCTTAAAGTTGGTTGCGATCCGCCAATAAAACAAGAAGAAGAAGAACATAAACAATCCCATTCTTACAGTCCGGTTATATAGAGTGCCGTTGTCGGTGCTTTTTTTTCCCACCTGTTTTTTTTACCGGCTCCCCGTACGTGATGACGTTCCGTCTTGTGATTGGCTTTTGACCGTTTTAACCTATGTCAGTAAGATCACTGATAATTCTGATAATTCCTTGTATATGTTTCTTCTCCCTTTTACCTCCACTATGATCTGCTGCTTCTGACTTTACAGAAGTGTATGTCTCTATATGTTCTCGTTGTTGAATCTGTAAATGTCTAAGCAAAATAGTCATAATACATTATATAAATATAATTAAAAAAATGTAACGTCAACTAAGCGCTCACTGATTAATCCGCAATTGCCAAAAAAGACGTTTTGAATGTGAAGACATGGTGAAAAACTACCTTCCTAGCTTAACATGGCAAAAAAATACCATCGCGGGGAAAAAATGCACACTTCCGGGGAAAATATTGCAGCCCGATACAATCTGGTACCCACACCGTTTCAGGCAAGATAGTAACAATTAATGTAAGCAGGACGTCAGCAGGGTGGACATATTTCAAAATAAGGGACAACGACAGAAGCAACACAGACTGCAGGCTGTCGGCGCGGCTAACCGGCTAACGCGGCTAACCGGCTAATGCGGCTAACCGGAATGTAACAATGGGATTGTTTATGTCGTACTGTGAGTTACGTGGAGTGTTTAATAAAGTTCCCTGTGAGTAAGGTTTGTCCAGTTTGTATAATTAAGGAAGATATAATTTACTGAAACATGGAACAGCTGGCTACAGCTGCTGCTCAGCAGGCTGCAGACTGACCCGGGGAGCCGCGGGGCGGCTCAATGTCTCCCCCTAGCGGCGCTAACCAGTAACTACAATTATCGGTGCGTGGTATCAGAGAATTTTTGCGAGTACGAGTACGATTATATGAGGGCAGTATCAGCCCGATACCGATACTGGTATCGGTATCGGGGCATCCTTTTATATAGATATCAAATGTACATAAATGTATGGTAACTATGTCTACATGGTGTAGATATAGAAGCTCATGGTGAATCTGGTTCAATATTGGCCCGTACTGGTTCTGTCTTGTATAGCGTGTACATATTTGAATTAAGTTTTTATTTGATCTACTTACATTTTGTTTTATTTTTTACTGAATCTTGAGAGATAAAGTCTGCCTAATCAAATGTATCATTTGGTTCCACCAACCCGGTGAAGAAAGTTGATTCTGACAGTAATGAACTGAGGTAATATTAATGATAAAAGGAGTAATTGCGTATTTGTTTGTATGTGACATTGGGCTGTTGGGTCGGTGCAGAACATTTTGGGGACTTGGGAATAAGGGTACTTAAATGTGATCAGTCACAGCAACATGCGCGTGAACAACAATGAAGATATGAACCAGTTACTGTCATTATTTTCTGACTGAGGAAGCTAACCGGTGAGTCATCTCAATAACAATGAAAAATGGCTTCTATTGTGGTACTTTACTGAAAGCCCAAATAAATTGAGTAACGGTCATCATTGCTATGAAAACATGCACACATGCATGGAAATTTCCTCTGTGGTATCATTAAGTTGTCTGTTTCTCCTGCTCGTCCTTTCGTTTGCAACCATGACCGCCATCAGTGGACATGCTCTTCTGCATGTCCCTCCCCCTGCTCTTCAACATTTGCTGACTGTTGCGGCACAAACATTGTTCCTGAGTATGTAGAGACCACTGCTGCACCTGCAGCTACAAATGTCTGAATTTGTTTCACCCACATTGTTTCTGGTTTACAAATTTGGTGGTGCAGGACACTTTATTAGTCCACCTTTGGCACCGTGACATTGGTCTGAGTACAGAAGATTAACTGATAAACTAATAGTCGTTAGAAAGTTTTCAGGTTTTTTTCTCTCTCCATCTTTCAGGGACCCCCGCAGAGTGTGATCAAGCACTGTTTTAAATACAAGTCATGAACTGAGCCCTATTTACAGATGCATATGGATTTGTTTATCAACTGGAGCCCAGTAGGCTATAAGGAGGAAGGAAAGCGAAGCCAACAGAAATTACATTAGTGAAGAAGATAGAATGCCGACATTATGACAGCAGTGGGTGGTAAAATCCCAGTTTTTAACCCATTAAATGTGGCTGTAATGTAGCCTGCACAGTCCTTTCTGTAAATACACAGTCATCCTCAATATTTTGCCATGCTGCAGTCAAAGTATGCAAAAGCCCTGCACACAATCCACAGCTGCATCCTCAATCAATGAAAAGGAAAAGAAAAAGGAAAAACCTTGCATTTAAGTCAAAGCACATGGACATTTCTATAGACATAATGGTAGTGGGTAAAGAGCAAATATTCAACTAAATTTACATCAGTAAATCTAAAAACACTTTGTTCGGTATGCCACAGAGTCAACAGGTCGACAGGAACTGACATCGAAAACAGCACTTTCAGAAGAACACCTCACACCCTGATGTCCGGACATTGTCCGAGTGTGATTTAGCATGCATGAAAATGTCTAACTATTCACAGAACAGGCTAAGACAAAGTTGAAGAGTGGATAACTTTTTTTAGCACCTCAAAAAGGAAACCACAACTACAACACACTGCAACTCAGGTACCTATAAGACATGATTGACTCGTCCAGCAAGAAGATGATCGTTGCTCTTACGTCCCGTTTCTTCTCGCATCTCTTGCAAATGACTAAAAACCTGTTTGAGATTTTCTCTCTGTCCAAGCTGAAAGTTTTTGGATTCTTCACCAACATGATGGACTTAAAGAGAATAGAAACCGGCTATGTCCTGGCTAAAGCATGGTGAACGATTCTTTGGATCAGAGTCTGTGTTAATACTCGTCCTGTCACATTCGGCCCTGTTGGCTCATGCTGTGATGAAAGAGTTCGCTCACTTCCCTGACACACCTCCTCATCTGCTTCATGTCCCACACCTGTTTGGTCCCAGCTACAGCTCATCACTGCTCATCAGCCAGCATTTGAGCAGCACTGATTCCTCGCTCGGTGCCAGTTTGTCTTTGCAGCATGTACAACTCTCCAGCCTTTATTCTTGGATTGACATTTTGGGTTCAACTCCGGCTTGCTTCTGACCATGTCTTTTTTTCTCTGCCCCGACCTTCTGCCCGTCCACGACAATCTTCTGCCTGCTCCCTCTGGACTTTGTTTGCCCCGCTGATGGTCTGACTGGTTCTGATATTGCTTCTGCCTCGATCACGATTCCAGTTAACCCCCTCCATGGAGTTGTCTCCATCACCCACAGGAATAGTGTACGTGTTCCAGAACATGCCAGAGTTTTCCAGACTGCTACCTGTTTCCAGCTGAAGATCCTTCCTGTGGATAATTCAGTCAATAAATAGTATCCTTAGACACTACTAGTCCTTGTCTTGCACTGGGGAACTAAAATCACCTGTGACGTTTTTGCATTGCTGAACTTCCACTTCTTTACTTCTTTATATGGCACAGACCAAGCACCAACCATCTAACTTCCGGGTTGAGGCTCATACGGAGCTATGATTCGTTGCAGTTTCTCTACTGGCTGCTTGAGGGTGTCTCCAAAAGCAAGTCAATCTTCCTTGACTTCCATGTTAAAATGCCCAACTTCAGAACGGAGAATCAGAATCAGAATAGACTACTACTAGGTCGTCCTCAGACGAGCCGTCCATCGTTGTCTCCAGTCATCCCGATTCTCCATACAACTTTCCAGTTCGCTGGTACTCTGGGCCCCGGCATCCTTCTTGAGTATGTCCACATATGTTGGTGTAGGACGTCCTCTTGACCGGCGCCCGCGTGTTGGCTCCCACAGCACCAGCTTGCTGGCTGACAGTTCTTTGTGTCTTTGGCAGTGCCCTGCAAGTCTCATTCTCCTTACAGCAACCTTTTTGCTCATAGACAAATGGCCCTTATTAACATAAAGTGAAAGGTGCAGCAGTATGAGGTAGACTTATTGAAAGGTGCATTGTTACAGCTTATGATTGTGGTTATTACGGGCATGCCAAGTAGTGGCATGACCATATAGCAATTGTCCAAAAGGCCCAAAGGGCAATGTTGATAGCATTTTGCTAAAAAGCTAAAGTCGCAAAAATCCCACTGCACAGCAGCGGGTGTACAGCATGACCCTGCTCTGATATGGAAGAGAAAAATCCCCCAAAAATAAAACACGCCCGAGAAAACCTGAAAAATACGATTATTTAGTATCCAGAAACGGTTTCCCTTTTCTTATTCCTCCGCTTATTCCTCCGCTTTACTTCTTATTATTATTCCGCACGCTTTTCCGTCCGTTAACCCCCTAGGGTTTTGTGTTGTATTTGGTTTTCGTCTGTGCTCTGTTTTCCCCTTCTCTTTGTGTTTGGTTTTGCAGGGTGTGTGGCACATTTGAATAAAATCTATGCTGCTGTGTTGACTTTTCTAGTAAATGTTTGTATAAAAAAAGGATAATAAACGTATGACAAAAAGTAAAAAAAAAAAAAAAATAAAATAAAAATGTGCATGGGCTTTTAACGTGTTTCCAAATATACTCATTTATAGTATGAGTCCAGATCCCAGGTTTCAAAATTATGTAATCGTTTTTTTAATTTAAAGAAGTTTTGTCCTTGTATTCCACCTCTTCAGGTATAAACTGAACCCAGACCAAAGAGGAGATTTGCAAAAATTCCGTCTTCACCCATTTGCTTGTAAACAGAGGGAAACGGACATTTAGGCTTCAGAACGTCACATTATGCAACAGAAACGTCACCAGCGTCATGTGTGCGACCTGTGTTTACAATTTGTTTGGCCACCGTCAATATTTTCTTGTATTTTACTTGTTTTATATTCTAAAGTCACACTTAAAGTAACTCCACTTCTCTGTCACTCTAAATTAAAGACTCTCGTTTCATCTTGGAAGTAACTGGAAGTGTTGACATTTTTTTCCAGGATTCCAATTGGCTAGTATGACTTTATGCTTCTCGTTACACTGCCCCCTGTAGGTTGTGCATGCTCATAGCAACCCTTAACAGCATATTTATGCGGGTTCGTGTAAATGATGGTATTTTTCAAAAGGTAGAGGGGGAAATATCTGTTTTTGTAAATAACCGGCTGTGTAAACGTGGCCTAACACTGATCAGACATTGTGTCTGTTTAATTTAACAGTTGTATACAGGGCCTTTGCAGAGATTTTGTTTCCAAGCTGCTCGCTCAGATCTGTCCAGACTCTGGCCTTAGGAGTGGCTATGTTTCCCTTCTCCAGCACTATGGCTTCCTTTGAGGAGTAGAGAACTTACATGAGGGAATCTCTGCCTATTGCTGGTTCTTTGGGCATCTAGTTTAAAGATAAATATTTAATATTTTAACTAATTTAGAACCAGCTTTATTAGTGACTTTATTTATCCCTCAGTCTGCAAATTAAAATACCGTTTATTTACTATACAATAGTAGGATTTCAATATTATTTGATACTAGGGTAAATAACGTGGTATGGAATATAAAACTTTAAATTTAACAAAACCTAGAAGACACATGTAAGAGGAGGCTTGATATGGTTGTAGGAAAGGCAAAAAATAAACTTAGGTGTCAAATCTGTTGATGTGATTCTGTAGTGTTTACCCTTTCTTCAATATTTTTTCACATCACAATTTACGTAAGTAGTCTGTGAAAATTATACAAGATTTTCAGGCATGGTAGTTTTAAGATACACAATATGTGAATTTAATTAGCCTTTTTTGCATTGTGTCAATTTACAGCATTATCTAAATAAGAGAAGAAATGTTGCTCTAAGAAGTTTATATTGTATTAGAGTGTATTTCCACACTTACCTTGAAATCAGATAATACGTCAGGGTTTTGAGAACCATTTAAACACTAGATTTATATTTTAGAGCTAAAGATAAAAAGACCTCCCGAGGGTTTAAGTTTTTCCCGCACAAAAAAGATACAAACATCTTTCAAATGTATACAAGAAACTTTATTGGACATTGAGTTGATAAAGAAAGAGCAAAAGCTGGACCTGCGTAAAGCTGGGCCAGCTTTACGCAGGTCTCCCGCACGCTTGCCCCGTCTGCGTCTCCTACAAAACTGGTAGAGAGCTGCTGCTGCTCCGACCAAAATCTCCATAAAACCGTCCGGTTCCCTGAAAACTGGGTAAGAAGTTCCAGGAGAAGACTTCCCAATGTCAAGGAGTTGTTCTCTGCTGATGGTGACGCGTGGGGGGCAGCAGAAAACAGGAAATAATATCCACAAAATGCTAAAAAGTAGCAGAGAACTATTTATTTATTTTTGTACCACACCAGGAGAATTTAAAACAATACATTTGTATCTAATCATTGACAGTCAGCTTAGCCAATGGCTCGGCACTATCACTTCCTCCTGCGCAATCTTCATCCTACCAGGGTTAACAAAGCAATCAGCAGTTTGTTTTTAATCCAGTGTCAGCTAAACGCAGCAGTAGATTCTAATTTTGCCATTGAATTAACATGTGAAACGGGACATTCCGCTGTAAACGTCTGCTGGCAGCTCTGCAGATATTGTAGCTAAAGGAGCTATGAGGCGCAGCTAAATTTGATTGAAATACAATGGGTGTTCCCATCAGCTTCCAGGCCAACAAGAAAAAGGGGTTTCAAAAACAGTTTTCAGAAACTTATGGGCCACCTGACTTGATGTCTACTGTATTCCACTGTTGTGCCACACAGCAGATGCTATTTCAGTTATCAAAAGAGTTATTAATGACTGTCGGATGAGAGTCATTAATAATTGATAAAATAGATTATTTATCAAATTCTCAATCTTATTGAGATACCTCAATAAGACATGCAACTACTTCTTGAGCATCGGTAAAAGTGGAACTGGGGGGAGCCGCAGCTCCCTTCCCGTGGTTACCTGGGCTGCTCATAGTGGCGTCTAAGACCAGGGGGATGGAAGGGTACCTGGTGAACACTTCTTATTCAACCGAATACAAAACTTGCCTGATGGTCCTTCTCATCACCTCTGGTCACCTCTGCTGGTTCTGCGTCCAATGCGATGAGTCTTCTGCCCTTAATACACCACACAACAGTTCACAATCCGGACACCAGTGTCTCGCTTGAAAATATGCCAAGGTGATTCACACTCAGTAACGAAGTAAGCTCACGCTATCACCCAGATGATAGAAGAAATTAGACCGACAACAAACTATGAGTGACCGGACAAACTCTGATATTGGTTACCATAAAAATAAATTGAGATAACCTAAGTAGAAGCAAAAATAAAATAAAATAAAATTATATAAAGTAAATTAAAAAGGAGAAATCTTTAAATAAACATATACAATTTAAAGATTCAACTTAATAAAACACAGTAGAGATTAATCAAAAAGGGATTAATAAATTAAATAGTAGAGTAATAAAAATAAAAGTTCAACTTAATAAAATTAAAGAACTTAATAAAGCAACCAACCATTAACTTTAGTGAAGCAAGGTTGCAACGAAAACAGAACATTTTAAAATAACCATAGAAAACCAAGATATTACTGAGAGAGGGGAAGAAAAATTATTTTCTTATTCTACACAGAGGTGATACAAAGCTGGTTGATATTCAAGGCCTCACTCGGGGCACCAATTTTGTTGTGCCACACAGCCGTCGATCGCCGGGCGCGTGGGCTTCACGGATCCAGGTGGCTGAAGATCTGCGGCTGATATGCGCACGCTGACCGGTCGTCCTCGAAACGCCACGGTTCCTTATGCAAGAGAAAGCTCGAAGCGGGGGGAAAGTTAAAGAGGCAGAGAAATCGGAGAGTGCAGCGCTCCGTGGCAACAGCTGACCTTACGCTCGGCAGGTAATCCTGGTCCGGGCGGCCGCCCCCCCCCCCCCCCCCCAAGCTCTGAAGAACAATGGTGGGACATGGACCCAAACGTGCCGGGAGGGAAAGAAGAGAAGTTGATCCAAACGAGCTGGGGGAGAGAAGAAAGATGGATCCAGACGAGCTGGGGGGGCAAGAAGAGTGCAAGGTGCGTGGTTCCAGTCTGCTGTGAAATCGCTGATCGCAGATCAGATTCCTGTACGCACGCCGCTTCAGGCGCCGCTTCAGGCGCCGCCTTTTGTTGATACCTCCTGTTGTTGACTACTAACCCGCTGGGCTTTGTAGTCTTTTCTTTCATTTCCCAAACAAAGCAGCCATTAGATGAAACTCGAAGCTGGTCTCAGGCTGAGGATTCAGCCAGCTTTAAAGTCGAATTTCACACAGTCACATAAGTTCATAAAAGTTCATAATCACATGACGGTGGCCCAGCACCACAGTTTATGGTAACATGGTAACAGAGAAAATGAACCATATCTTATGTGAGTTACCCTGGATTCACACTGAAAGCGTCACAGGCGTCATAGGCATCTGGTTGCCATTAATTTTCTATGAAAGCGTGCTGCAAGACACGTCGGAGGCCACGGAGGAAGCAGAGGCGTAGGGAGCAGCGCGTTGGAAGCATCCAGAGTGTCAATTTGAAGTTGAAAAATCTCAACATTATGCAAATGAGCAGCAGCGACGCCGAGGCGGCGTCCAATCACAGACCGGGATTCCCGAAGCAAGAAGCCTCAATGCAGATTGTACTTTCATGTACACACAAATGTATAGTCATTCACATGCAACCATGAGCATAGCTGTGCACTAACAAACCTTTTTTTATCAGGAATTAATATATTTCATCATTTTTGCTGATTTGACTGCTGTTTTTACCTCAACTCTGCTCATGTGAAACACGTAACTGATGGTTGAGGGGCTCATGGTTTTAACGATTTTATTTGCTACATTGATCCAACGCAAAATAATTAAAAACCGTGCTTATTAATCACAAAACACAGTTTAAACAATATGACCAAATCAGCTATGACCCGGTGTGTCAGTGTTCACCGTAGACAGACTGCAGCTTCACCGGGAGCAACGGCTAACCGATAGGTGCTGTTGATCTGCGGACCAACCTTGTTAAGGAGCATCAAACTCACTCTTATCTATGCGGAAATAACGCCGAAATATAAATAAGGCTTTCCAAAGTGTGACCATGGTGAAATAGGAAACTGAAGATGTGCACGCTATATATATAGATATATGTAGATATGCACTTTGTTCACTCCAGTTCTGCAGCGCAGAACTGGGTTTAATTCTGCTCACAGATTTTCTAATTAGTCCTCAAGCTCTTCATCAATGCTGAGTGAGTGAATGTGGTCAACAAAAGGTTGCTAAGTTTTTTTAAATGTTTCCAAGGAACCCCGATGGGAGAACCTAATCTTCTCCAGCCTAATGCAGTATAGGATTTCATGTATCCACCTATTGTATGTGGGCGGAAGCATATGTGTCCATTTGAGGAGGATGAGCCTTCTAGCAAGTAAAGTTGTGAAGGCTATGACTCGTTTCGCAGTGTTAGGCATCCCAGTGTGTCGTGGTACTCCAAAGAGGGCAGTGAGGGGGCCGGGGTCAATTGTGCTACCCAAAACCCTCCCCAGCGTATAAAAACAACTCCAACCAAAATAAACAATAAGACAACAAATTTCAAACAATTTCGGACATGACAAAAACATATGCACGTAATCTGCTGATGATAGTTTACATCTGTTACAGGAGTCAGCCCTATCTGTAAATCTCCGCTAATCTTGCATTGGTGTAGTGGCCGCTGTGTAGGATTTTGCATTGAAGTAGACAGTGTCTTGCACATATAGAAGACGTGTGTACCAGATCTACCATATGATCCCACTGATCATCAGTGATATCAGTCCCAAAGTCCTGACTCCACACAGCTCGAAGTGAGTCCAGTTTGGTTGGATTAACCGCAAAAATTTCACATTAAATGATAGAAATCAACCTCCTTAGAGTCTGTCTTCAGAGATAGAAACGGGTCTAAACTAGAGTTTGGGGGCTGATTAGGGAATTGAGGGTATTGATTCTGAACAAAATGTCGAACCTGAAAATAACGAAACCGATGGGAGTTTGGGAGAGTAAATTTAGCAGCCAGATCAGGAAATTCCGCTTTCAGTGTGAATCCACCATTAGATTAGATAAAATGTTGAAATATCAGTTGAAAAAGAACCAAAACTATGAAGTTGTGGAAGGAAATACAATGCAACATAGTGGACCAATCCCATTTGTCATGATCTGTGTCCACAGCGTCCGATGCACATCCAGGCATCAGTATGCCTTCAGTGATGCAACATTGCAGGTAATTTGTGACCTGTGCCGTAAATCACTGTGATGGCCACACTAATGTGCAAGGGCAACATCAACCCAGTCACACAGCTGCTGCAACAACTTCACTGCAGAATCAGTTTCACATTTGTTTTGAGTTCAGAGTTTTAGAATTCATATTTAGTTTACATTATGTTAAGTTGAATAACAATAACATTAAGTTGGCCTCCTACTGATGAAAAGGGAGGACAAAGTTTGGAAGAGGCCTTGTGACGTGAGGAGGGAATGGGGCTTAACCTGTTTCCCCTCGACGAGCTGTATCCACCAGTTCATGTGTGAAAAAGTTACTCAATTGCTGTCAGAGTATTTTCTTTCAACTGTTTCTAAAACAAAAAGCCCTAAAGCCAATATGTCAAAACTCCAAGTATGTTTTGTCAACATAGTATTTGATTTATAACAACTTCAAAATACATATGCAACAAATGATGGCGCCCCCAACATGAGCAACACCCTCTACAAAATGCAACAGAACAACAGATCAATTTTCTCCACCCCAACGTAGGGGATATCATATGAAATTAAAAAAGCTACACTTTCAGATGATACTGAGCATAATCTTTTCTGGGCTGAACACTTCATGCCGATCTCAAAACAAACCGAAAGCCAAAATTCACATTTCACGTTTTCTTCACACAGTCCGTCAGCAAATCCCAACGCTATTCTCACTAAAAGCAGTTATTTCCTTACCGCTTCGTTGTTATTTTCAGTCTATCCACATGGTTCTTTGACCAAAATTCACAGCTTAATCCTTCATAGTAGTGCTTCATGCGCCGTCATTTCATATCCTGCCGGTCGCGGCCGTTTTGTTGACTTCTTGTGGCTTTTGGGAATTTGCTTAAACTTTGTTGACATTCTACATGTCGCAAGCTTTCAAACGATATATTACACTTGAATGAGACTTCATCCATCAGGCCTCCATCTTTGAGTATAAACTCTGGAGCGCGGCAGCCATCTTGCATCAGTGACACACAAGTGCACAGCGGGTAGAGCGAGACGCACCGAGAGACAGAGCGCAGTGATTTTTGGATTGAGATTTTACATTTACGAAATCATGTATCATCAAATCAAAGTATTTTAGGTAAAAAACACATTTAGCACATTTTGGCACAGTATAGGTATCCAAGTGCCCAAATGGAGAGTCCGCCTGGTACTATCCACACTAAAACCTTTGTAAAATCTATGTGCTTTAAGCTATTCTCATGTAACTTGGTGGAATTGTAGTGAAGGAGGTGTTGAATCCAGTCATCTTTATGCATGGATGCATTGCTATCATGGTGTTTTCCACTGTGCAAACTAAAAAAAAAATTGACAAGGATAGAAATTTCATTTTTTTTTCTTTGGTTTATCACAATTTGCTCAGGCCTGTGAACATTCACTATTTTTCTGAAACTGGAAATGTATGCAGTGAAGTCTTAGCTATCTATTGAGATCACATTCTCCTTATAATTGTGGAGATATTGTTGATTTAATTTTTTTTGTGAGCTGATCAGCCACTAATTAAGTTCCCCTCTGTTTCATTATGGCAGGGCAGTTTTTTGAGTAGTTTGACTTTTGTTACTACTTATTTTGAGTAGAGATCTGTTACTTTGACCTATTTTAGGATCAGTCAGCTTGTGATTTTGAGCTTGGATTTTCTTGTCATCTTTGGTTATAGTAAAACTCAGCTCAGCTTGTGCCTGCCTGCCCTTGAACTGCTCAGTCCATCACAATCACCTATAACAGATTCAGATGGTAGAAGTGATGATGTTTGTGTGCGAGACATTGCTGTAATGCCATACACAATTACAAGAGAGTGATCTGGATTTAATGTCCAACATTGTGCAAATCCAGACCAACCAGGCATGGTGCGTTAGGGGTCCCATTCACCCTAATATGACAAATACATGAAAGAAGTACTTTTAAATTATAATTTTAAGGTGAAAAAGTTACGTGGTGGTTCTTGAAAATTTAAATGTTCCACCTTTACAGCAATTTTGACAGTGAACGACAGGGTTAGAGGTACTGGTGCTGAACAACCACCGTCTAGGAAACCTTTTGCTATAATGAAGGATTGTTGTCTGTGTTGAAGACTAAAGTAGCAAACCTCACAGTTCACTCATCCAAGCGTCCCTGGGTACAACTTCTGTCAATGACTTCCTTACAGTAGCGGAACATATCAGAGCCGGGCCGGGGGGCAGGGTATATGACTGGGCCCTTTGCAGCCTGGAGCCTCTCGTCTCATGACTCCATTCATCCCCGGGCCCGGGCCCGGGGATGAATCACTGCTAACAACTTCAGGTTCATCTCCCACAGGAGGAGGATTAGGGTGAACAAAATATGCGTCTAGTTTGGGCAATTTGGCCTTTTCTTGCTCCCTTTTTTCTTTTTCTTTGCGTTTTATCACTCCACTCATGTTTAGGCTGTAGGATTACTGTCCTCTGTTGACAAGTGATCAATGATGACGTATGACGTTGATAGACGGCTGTTGATGACGAACAAATCTCATCACAACAATGCGTTATACTTAATATTAACCTAGCGATGCCACAAAAGAAAAAAAAAAAAATCGGGGGCCAGCTGCCTCGGGGACAGGCCCCATTGGGCCCCGGGCCGGGGGAGTACCGCCTCCCCAGCCCCCACTGAAGCCCCGCCCCTGCTTCCTTACTTACAAGTTGCTCTAGAGAAGAAGTTTCAGTCGTAGTTTGTGAGGGAGAATTCAAGTTACACAACTGTTATCATAATGAAACAGTGTTGCAAACACAATCCTACATTTTAGACCTGAAATACATGAGAGGATTTTATTTTTCAGCTTAGGTGACATCCGGCTGCTCTTGTGAGTGATGCATTAGCTTCTGTCAGTTAATTCCAGCAGCTGCTGCTCTTACAACCTCATGTTAGTTATGATTGACGGGGGGTTTTCTTTATCATTTCTTTCCAGTGTATTCACTGAATAAACTCCTTGTTGGCCTCCAGCTTTTACACCGGTTGCTTTGTGAGACAGCTCGATTCTAGTGAGATTTGCAACATGACGATCACAGAAAAAGATCCGTGCTGACAGGGATGAGGCTCCAAACTGCTTGTAGCAAGTGGTGTTATAGTAAAAGGTCTTGCATACTATACACATTACTATATATATATATATATATATATATATATATATATATATATATATATATATATATATATATATATACACATACACACACACAGACAGACACACAGACATCTGTATGTGTATAGATAGTATTTTTTGATTGGTTAAAGCTGATTGATTGGGGATGGACAGATGGTTGAACCAAAGGATTTCTATCTCTTTTTTTATAGGCTTTCTGTTTTAGTTTTACAGTTTCTGATCACGAAAGTTGAAGTTTTGTGGCAACAAACCATCTGGTGTTTCACATACATTAATTTATGGAAAAACTACGAATCAACACTTCTGAAAGTATGGATATACCGATAATTATTATTTTCTCAAATACTACAGGGCACGTTGGTGCTACTTAGCTGCTGAAAATATATATAAGTAAGTAAAATTTTTAAACATGTAATGTTATCAGGTGTTGATTGTAATGAGGATCTGGTCATCATGCATCATAGTGTCAATGAAAGGCTGAGTCTCTGAGGAGCAAAGAGGGACAGAGGACCTCCACTTTGTCAACAGATGTGTGTGTAAAATACTGAAATGTTTCTATCAGCATTCCTTTAAAAAAAAATGCATTCCTTGAAAATTCTCTCCTATAGTGACTAACAGGTCGAAGGAATTTGGAAGAATTTACAGTGTGGGCCAGTGTGCAAATCTATCATGGACCCCTGGGATCTCAAGATTACTTTATCTGGTTTGCAGTAAAAACTTGTTGATCCAAGGTATGATTAGCAACTGTGCAGCCATCTTGGTTATTTTGAATACCGCCTCTTGAACACACATGTTTGAATCACTCCATAAAAACTTGTTGATCCAAGGTATGATTAGCAACTGTGCAGCCATCTTGGTTGTTTTGAATACCGCCTCTTGAACACTCATGTTTGAATCACTCCATAAAGCCTCCCCCGCTGTGATTAGTTTGGTACATTCTCTGCCAGTGAAAATGGGTTTGAATGGGAGGCTTACGACATCCGTTTAACCAGGGAACATCTTTTGAAAGTAAGTGGGCATGGCTGGCCGGACTAGTGTTTGTAGAAAGAATATAACAAAATAACAGCTGAGACTCTTCATCACTTGTGAGTAAAATCGGCAACATTGGAAAATAGTAAAAGCTTTACTATCCCAAGTTTTTTTTTTTTGGAATTGCTGCGTGCCTGAAAAACTAAAATGCATGTATGTTAACCGATTAATTTAATTTGACGACAAAAACAAAACAAAAACTTGGGTTAGTTCTTTCTGCAAAAAAATAAGTAATAAATGTAATGATCCCTGGGATTTCTTCCAAACTTTTATCTATTTAGCTATTTTGTTCCATTTCTTTCATCCAGACAATAAGTTAATAGTTTGTTGATCTCTCCGTGTGAAAACTGTTTACACACTATTTTACTGAGAGTCTAAGACCTCCGTCCGTCCTAAATGTATTTCATTGCAGCACTGTTACAAATGATTGTGTTTCTCCCAAACATTTAATCCCAATTTGGTAACAGATGTCTTGCGTACTTCAACCGACGTCCACGATTTGGAATTCGCTTAACACCCTGGAAGTCTCTGCAGGGCCTGCAGGAACTAAAAGCCTCCAAGTATATTTTTAAGCTCTGAGCAACACTTAAACTCTGACTGAAGAAGAGCTTTAGACCTGTAATCTGTGGCCAGCTACAGATTGCCAATTCCACAGATAGGGCTGCTGAAAATGACCTGAGGATGACCACCATCCGGCACAAACTTGCTTCTAGGAATATCAATAATTTAAAAAGGACAAAGCCTCTGATACACAAGAGAAAAATGCATCTTGCTTTTGTCCCCATATGTCAATATTGTGACAATGAACACAAAGAGGGGAATGAATCCCAGGGGACTGTGCCATGTAAAGTGGTCTTTCATGTTTTGCAAAGCGACTGCTACCTCTCCCTCAACATCCGTGAAATAGAGAGTAAGGAAGAAGCCACTGTGAGGGTACAGTCTGTTCCAGCTGACTGACCGCCTTAACGACTGACTGGCTGGGAAAATGACTGAGCTTAACGCTGCTGCTCTCTTCCTCTTCTCAGCTTCTCCCACTTCCACTTCTTCCTCCCGGCTCTCACTTATTCTGTATTTCAAAGTTCATTTGTGTCATCTTACACACCCTTCCTCAACAAAGGAAAAGAGCACGAGGAGGACCATTATTGCTAAGGAGATAGGAAAAGGTGGGATGAAGAGGATGGGGGCGAAATGAATGGAGAGGAATGTACAAAAGTTTATGAGGCCAAAAAGAACAATGTCATGATGATTTGCATCTGTCTGTGTGCACTTAAAGGAGCTTGAGGCAGGATTGTGGCAAGATTTATGAAAAAAATGTGTATATGTTTTAAGTTTTCTAGTAATAATGTCAGATGAAGCGTTCCAAACCCAAAAGAATGAGTCCTCTAGTGTATATCTCCTTTGCCTTGAACAGGCTGTGTGCTGCAAAATGTGCTGCAATTCGGTCCCGAATTTCCCGCGCTGGGCTGCGGATGTGACGTCACATGACGCTGCATGTGCGTTCTCCCCGTTCTCCCGTGCCGGCTTCACTGTTGGCTGCAGTACCCCCAACGGCCGCCGTGGTGAAGGGTGGCGCTAGAGAGTCTCATTTCTTAAAAGGAGCCTCAAGCTCCTTTAAACAGCTTCTATAACAGCCTTCACTTTATAAATATGGTAACCAAGACCTAGGAATGTGTTCTTTACTGTATATATTTGTGTTTTTTTAGTAACACCTATAGCAACATTTATCAGTGCTGATAAAACATAATTGAAATATGTAGAAAGAAAACTGTCATCCTCATTTGGGTTGCTCAAAGTGCCCTATCATTCATCTTACCTCCCTTGTGATACGATATTGCTCGTGGAGGCTTGTACACTTGCAAATACAACAGGAAATGTATAGTGAGCCACCAACACCCCCTTAATTATGCCCGCAGGTTTTCTCCCAGATGCTCCACTTATTCTGCCGAGCAGGGACGTGGCGGAGTCCTCAGGGACAGACGGCACTCTCTGAAGTGGGCGAAGGAGGATGCTGGATGTCTCTCGTGGTATCAGGGGAAGACCACTTCTGCTCTCGAGGGAGTTCGCTGCTGAGGACCTTGCTTTTTCCTCTTTGTTTCCACCACAAAGGAGGAGAAGGCAGCATGTCAGAACTGCTTCTGACTTTGGGCTCACAGTACAGGCCGTAAAAATGAAATAAATCACAAGAAGAACGGGGTCCCCAAAGGGGTATTTTTGTTTCTTTCACAGACTGAGACCCTTTAAGATCACTTCCTGTTTTAAAACAAGCTTATTTTTATACATTTTGTCTGAAGTACAAAGACTACAAACCAAAGAAACAATAACACTAAGTACATGGTTTAAAACGTATCTTTTGCTTTTAATACTTTTACATATTGGAGCGATGTTCCGCTTCGATGTTCCTTGTTTTTAGACCTTTGAAGAGTCTCCTTGAAGCATATCATTGCTTTAGACCAGGGGTATTCAACTAGATTCGGCCGGGGCCACATCTGCAAAAGGACTGTATGGAGAGGGCCGCATAATTTGAAAATTTCGGGGTTTTCAAAATGTATTTTGCACTCAAAGACGATGACTTATGTAAATATAATACATTTGTATTATACATTTGAATATATCTAGTTTACATATGAATTATGTATTAATTGTTTCCAGATTTAGTAATTGTGAATGTTAAATATAATATTCAGATAAAGAAATATTATTTTGAATGCAAGTTCATTTTGAAACCATGCATTGTGCAAACTTAATTAAATTGATATTGACCTACTTTTAATAAAACACGCCATAATGACAAAGCACCACTTTCCACCAAGATTTTCCTTATTTGAATATTATATTAAGCATCAGTGTTGGGCAAGTTACATCCAAAATATAATACATTATATATTACTAGTTACTGTCATTTGAAAGTAATTAGTTACATTACAATATTACTATATCTGAATTGTAATGCGTTACACTACTTGTGTATTACTTTTGAGTTACTTTCAACAAAATAGCAAAAAAAGATAAATCTTGTCCCACTGGCAGATTTTTCTACTTATTTCAAGTGAAAATTTACTTGAAACAGGTGAAAATTGTCAAATAAGTTATTTTTCTGGTGATGACTCTAAATGTTGAAATAGCAGTAAAACCACATTCATTGATGAAATGACATAAGGGATGGAAAGGAGGGATGGCAGTTTTACAGGGGGGATGATTTGGACCGTTTTTATTTCAGGGATGATTTGGACCGTTTTTATTTCAGGGGGGATGATTTGGACCGTTTTTATTTCAGGGGGGATGATTTGGACTGTTTTTATTTCAGGGGGGATGATTTGGACCGTTTTTATTTCAGGGGGGATGATTTGGACTGTTTTTATTTCAGGGGGGATGATTTGGACTGTTTTTATTTCAGGGGGGATGATTTGGACCGTTTTTATTTCAGGGGGGGGTGATTTGGACCGTTTTAATTTCAGGGGGGGTGCCATCACATCACCCCTCATCCCCCCTCAACTCGAATACTGCTCACACGGAACTCAGAACTTCTTCATAAATAACTCCCAGAGAGAAAAAAAACACCAGCAAGCTAACAAACAAACCAATATTTCTCTCAGAGTTAACAAAACGTACCAGCAATCAACAACTCGCAGCTGTTTTAACCTCTCCTCCTGATGGGCTGCAGGTGTGGTTTAAGGCTGATTTATGGTCCGCGTTACACCAACGCAGGCCATACGCCGTGGGTTACGCGAACTACTGCGTACCCTACGGCGAAAGCTCTGCGTCGATTTAACGCGGAACCATAAATCCGCTCTCACAGCGCGACTGACTGTGAGCCCGGCTCGGGCTCCTCGCCCGGCGCAGCTCCTCGCCGACTCCGCGCTCATATATATTTAATAAATGTATAAAGCCCATATATTAATAAAGCCTCACTTGGCCGAGCCCTAACGCTGAGACCATGGTAGATTTAAGTTACACGCGGACACGCCGCACTGTTGACTTTTCCCTGCCGGCTCTGCTCACTGGCTAAACAGTCCCCACACAAACAGTGTCCAGCGGCGCTACGTTCCGCCGCGCCGCGTTCCCAACGCTTTTTTCTGTTGTCGGGATGTCTCGCGGACGCGGTGTTGGTGAATTCTTTAAAAAAACAACAGCTAAACGGGTTAAAATGCGTTGTAACGCGCGTTACTTAGATTGTAACGAGTAAAATATTACCGAAAATTTATTAGTAATGCATTATATTACTGCGTTACAGCAAATAGTAATACATTACTGTAATTGCGTTACTTTTGTAACGCGTTACCCCCAACACTGTTAAGCATTGAGCACAAGCATTTTAGTCCATAGTAGCCAGTTATAAAAATATTATAAAAAAATTATAATTATTTTTTTCAACAAACACCCCCTTTTTTGAAATATGACCAGGGGCCACATAAAAGCTCCTGGCGGGCCGCATGTGGCCCGCGGGCCGCCAATTGAATAGCCCTGCTTTAGACGTACAACGCTGGGCCCTTCAATCTTTTTTTTCAAATCTATACATCTTCTATACATTTGAAAACAACATGACCACATTTAGCTCAATAAACATGATTTCTTTTGCAGTTTGGACATTCCTTCAACAAAATATATGTAGCTAAGTGAATAGGGTTACTGTGTTTTTTTTATTGTGTTAGCCGTCCCCCTAATAGAGATGCAAAATGTGTACCGTCACTTTAAGGCCAGTTAGGTTGAGAATCCTGTGAGAACCAGGAAATCACACAAGATTTAGAAATGCGCGAAAACGGTAGTCCTTCCAGCACAAGTAATTGCGCACGTGTGTGTTTCATTGCTGTCAGTGTGTCAAGTCAGTGTAACTGTCATACAGTGTACTGAAATTTTAGTTACTCTTGTATTTTGTTGTTTGTAAAACTATGTGTTGTCACCCGTGTAGAGGGGAGAGAGCAAGCCGTGTGTGCATGCGGGCTGCATCCAGGTGTGGGGTGAGGCTCTCAAGCTAAAAGCTAGAGTAATTGAGCACAAGGGTTTGTTTTCGGAATGTATCGTGAGTTGAATTAAAGGAGACCTATTATGGCATTTAATGTATATTTTAAACAGGCCTTGAATGTCTTAAAAACAATCAAAAGCTTGTTTTTTCTACATAAATCAGAAATTCAACCTCTGGGCCATGTCTCTATTTTAACAGCTTCTAACCCCCTTCTCTGTGAGGGATTCTGAGGGGAGGGGAGGCTATGATAATGAGGCTCTGTGCTGATTGGCTGCCTGAATGACATGTAGCAGGGGAGGCACAAAGCCTCGCTCCAGGCGGCTGCGTACAAGCGTGTCCCATGCGAGCGAGCTTCGGCGACAAAATCAATTCCATGGCTTTATTTTTTTTGTATTAGACTGTCCTAACTGGCCGTGAGTTTAATGGTTTCAGTGTGGACAGAGAGCGTCCGATGTCACGCAGCTCGACGCGATAGTCGGACGCTCGCATGCAGTAAGACACGGTGTAAACGGATTTTTTTTTAAATATTTTTATCCTGGTTTTTTCCCCATTTTATCACCCAGTGCTCCTACCTAACAGTCCTGTGCATTGCCATCCTCTACCAACCCCGGGAGGGCCCTGCACTGAGCTCAGGTCTCCTCCTTAACCTGAGGAGTGAGCAGGCCGCATCTTTTCACCAGACAGGGTGGGGTTTCTCCGGCCGGACGTAGCGCGTGGAAGGATCACGTTATTCCCGTCGGATCCTCCCCAACCCATCTGGCCCCCCGGTTGGCCAGAGGGGGCATGTGTAGCCCAGGACTGTGTGCATGTTTTTGTGAGGGTAGCTCCCATTAGCTACCCAAGGGAATACGGGGAGAACATGCAATTCCGCACCCACAGCATCCCCGGCGGGAATCGAACCCAGGACCTTCTTGCTGTGAGACGGCTGCACTACCTGCTGCGCCACCGTGCCCCCCGATGTAAACGGATCTTAAAGCCTGAATTACGGTGCTGCGTTAAATCGACGCGTACCCTACGCCGTAGGCTCTGTGTTACGCAGAACCATAAATCAGCCTTTAGTTGCCTGACCGGGTCACCTCGTCTTCACACTAACAGTTCTTTACTCCGATTCCTCATCATTTCATTTCTTATGTTACAAGATAAATGAATCATGTTAACTGTAAAGAAATCGCAACACTGAATGTTCACAACGGCAACTTTATTGTTAAAAAAAAAAAATAAAAATAACATGTATGCACTATTGCTGGCTCAAGGAAGGACCGTGCGTCTTCTGAAGATGTCTTTGAACAGCTTCAGGTGCATTGGAAGATCTGAAACCATAAACAGAAAAAAATTACTAATAGAGCTCCGGTGTTAGTATTTAGCATGGGCTAAATACTTAGCCCATGCAAAGATCATACTAGTAGACAAATAATAATAACATAAAAAATTTACGTCACTTACCGCCTACTCGTGTGCAGTTGCCGGGTCCGTACTGTGGGCACTGGTCCTTTTGTCGAGTGTCGATGCAAAACTTAATTTCTACTGTCCCTCGCTGTGGAAACAGCCACCGCTTCTGAACAATGGCGGACGCTCCGGCCGGCGGAGTTAGTTGTGGGCGTGGTTTCAGCAGCGGAGGAGGCCGAGGTTTGTATTTTGGTGACGTAATGAAAATGCGCAAATCTGAACGGCTCGTAGAAGTCACATGACACTGGGCGGCTCATCCGGGCGGCTGTACAGATACTGCAGAATTTGGTTGCTTTCCTCCTTCTCTGAGTTGGCAGGCTGAGGGGAGACCACTTTATATATGTTAAAGCAAGAAAAAACATGTTTTTCATAATAGGTCTCCTTTAAGGTCACGGTAAAAACATATTTTGCAATTTAATATATGAGTTAATTCATGTTGCTGAGTTAAAACCTGATGCGCATTGTAAAATGAGAAGAGTGGCTTAGAAATATATTAATGTTAATAAATATTTCTTTTTATTTCTTGTTTATATAGAAATAAGGCCACTACTGTTGTTTTGTTTGTTTTGTGCTAACAGTGTTATAGGCTTTACAGGAAAGAAATTAAAAGTTTGTTTTATATTTTTATAAAACAAACTATGCTGTCACTAGATCTTATTTTTATATTAATATATATTTGATTAATTGACCGTAATGAACTGTTTTCCTCAAAATTAGAGAATCAATGCTGTTCTCCATTGAGGGCAGTCGGGGTATTAAAGATCCTACAAAATATTACTTTTGTGTCCGGTCCCATCCTTCATTGACCTGGCATATATACATACATATACATCGGAGAAGTCATCCAATCATGTTGCAGCCTTACCAATAAGCTTTATGTTCAGCCAGGCATCTCGATCAGCATTTTATGCTTGCCTTCACCGTCAGCATTGTTTAGTCCAATTACTTCATTTCGCCAATTTAAGGAACAAGAGATACTCGTAGGTTCTGCTGACTTGTTACTGAACTTCAAGTCCTTTCTCCTTCCCAGCTTCTAACTAAAAAACACTCCCAGGAAATGATGAAAAATATTGCAATATTTTTATTGATAAAAACTTAAACTCAAGGTTCATTTCAGCAGTGGAGAAAAGGGAACACATTGAAAGGGTTGTAAAGTAAAGTGAGAATAAAAGTTTTGTGAAAAAGGTTATTGAAGGAATTTCAAAAGCACTCTAATAGATTTGTAATTTATGATTTCAGTCGGGTACATTCCCCAATCAAATGACATCCCATTACATTGATCAAGTCACAAACTATACACAGGCCTAATTACTCCCACAATTTTACTCCAACATTTTAGGAAATACTCTTCATTACCAGATTGGACAAATTCTTAGACAAAAATAAAATCATAAGCAAAAGTCAATATGGGTTTATATTAAAAAGATTGGCAACTTGCATTAATAGACTCAATGGAAGAAATCACCAACTCAGACCAAAAATGACACAAAATTAAAATACTTCTGGATTTATAGAAGGCATCTTTAATCATATATTTTTATTGAATAAATTATTGAGGTATGGGATTAGGGGAAGAGCATTGGACTGGATTAGGGGTCATTTGAGCAGGAGAAAACAGTTTGCAAAGCTTGGGGAAAGTTGGTCCTGTGACGGCCTGCCCCTCTCCCTGCTGATTGGCCATTCTGCTTCCTGGATGGAAGTTGTGGGCAGGTCGTCAGCCCAATTTGTCTCGCCTGTGTGTATGTGTGAGCCAGTGTATTTAGGGGCTTTCTAGCCCTGCAGTCTGACTCTTGCTCTCTCTGGCTGCTCCCAGACTTGGGCTTGGTTCTGGGTTTCCACCTGCCATGGGGAACTAAGTATTCTTTCCTCCTGCATACAACACTTGCACTCAGCACACTTCACTCACCCACACACAGCATACATAACTGATACTCTACATTTAAACCTACATATACTTTTTGGTTTACTTTGATTTAATTTTTACTTTAATGATTTATTGATCTAATTTCAATTGATATGATTTACTAATAAAATTACATTTTGGTATTCCATCCACTCACTAACTGGCCCGGTTTGTGACACTCAACAAGTTTGGACATTTCCTGTGGAGTCCCACAGGGGGCAGTGTTAGGACCAAAGTTATTTATTCTTTAAAGGGGACATATTATGGCATTTAATGTATATTTTAAACAGGCCTTGAATGTCTTAAAAACAATCTAAAGCTTGTTTATATATAAATCTATATAAATCTGTCTATATAAATCAGAAATCCAGCCTGTGGGCCCTGTCACTAGTTTTACCGCTTCTAACCTCTTTTTCTGTGCTTCATTCTAAGGGAAGGGGGGGGTATGATAATGAGGCTCTGTGCTGATTGGCTCCCTGAATAACGTGTAGCAGGGGAGGAGAATAAACCTCGCTCCGCCAGAGCAGCCCGAGCCTGTAAATTATCACAACACTGAATTTTCACAAATGGCAACTTTATTGTTAAAAAAATAAAATATGAGTTGTATATAAATAACATTTATGCACTATTTCAGCCGGATCTGCCCGGCGGATGCTGAACGCTGGCCCCGGAGCCACGCCAGGCGCCCAGCATGGCTCCAGGGCGCATCGCCCGTTACCGGTGATCAAACCGACAGATTTCGCTGAAAATCTTGGAGGATGAAGCTGGTCCAGCCTGGGACGTACCCCAGAAATCCCTGCTCCCAAAGCGGCCGGGAACCTGGACAATTTAGTCGGACGTACCCGGTTTGGGAACCAGGAAGTAGGCTGGAGCAGCGCGCATCACCGCGGCTTTAACCGGGAAATCTGACCGGTTCCGACCGGCCGGGACCGCAGGAACCCGCCTGGACTGGTAGCAGGGACTCCCGGGGACCGACCAGCGGAATTTCAGCCGGATCTGCCCGGCGGATGCTGCGCGACGGGCGCCGCAACCCCACGGCGGGCGCACGAACCGCTCCGGAGCGCATCCGCGGCGCATCGCTCGTTACCGGTGATCAAAGCGACAGATTTGGCTGAAAATCTCGGAGGGTGAAGCTGATCCGACTTGGGACGGACCTCCGAGGACCCAGCTCCCAAACCACCCGGGAACCTGGATGATTTAACCCGGATCCGCGGCGCCACAGCGCCGCGTCCGACTGGCTCAAGGAAGGACCGCTCCAGCCTGCGGAGAAAGCTGGTTGTGGGCGTGGTTTCAGCAGCGGAGGCTGAACCTATGGAAATGAGCGCCTATGGTGACGTCACCATAGGCGCAGATTCAGAATGGCTCAAAAAAAGGTCACGTGACACTGGAAGACTCAGTCAGGGGGGGGGAGCAGACCCTGCAGAATTCCATGGTATTTTGTCTCCCCTGTGCTGGCAGGGTGAGGGGAGACCACTTTATATATGTTAAAACAAGAAAAAACTTGTTTTTCAGAATAGGTCCCCTTTAAAGGAGCTGTATGTAAGAGCAATAATAAAACGAATCATAAAATGACCCCGATATGTCAACATACATTTAAAAATCATGTTTATTTCAAATACTTATGTCACTGACAACAGCACTCAAGCCACGATATTCCAGTTTAAAAAGAGGAGTTGCAGCCCTCAACTGATGTTTATGTGGTCATTTTTTGTTTTGGCCTGAAGCTGCACCCTCCACCTATCTCCCAATCACCAAGTCAGTATTGCTTCTGAAGCTCCACCCTCCACCTATCTCCCAATCACCAAGTCAGTATTGTTTCTGAAGCTCCACCCTCCACCTATCTCCCAATCACCAAGTCAGTATTGTTTCTGAAGCTCCACCCTCCACCTATCTCCCAATCACCAAGTCAGTATTGTTTCGGCATCCGGGTTACCAGCTCGGCTCTAATTATCGCAGCCATGGCAGCCTACGTTCCTGCTGCATTCTGCAGCCTACCTGGCAACCTCTGGTCGGGGGGAGGAGGGGGAGGGTACACGCCGCTCAACAATATTTTGAAAGTGACTGCAGTACCAGTTTTGGCCATTTCTTACAGATGGCTCCTTTAAAGGAGCATGAGGCTCCTTTTAAGAAATGAGACTCTATAGCGCCACCCTTCACCACGACAGCCGTCTGGGGCACTGCAGCCAACAGTGAAGCCGGCACGGGAGAACGGGGAGAACGCGCATGCAGCGTCATGTGACGTCACATCCGCAGCCCAGCGCGGGAAATTTGGGCCCGAATTGCAGCACATTTTGCAGCACACAGCCTGTTCAAGGCAAAGGAGAGATACACTAGAGGAATCATTCTTTTTGGCTTCATCTGACATTATTACTAGAAAACTTAAAACATATACAAAATTTTTTCATAAATCCTGCCTCAATCCGGCCTCAAGCTCCTTTAAATAAAATATTTGCAAAGTATCAAGTGCTGTAAAGTAAATTATATTTTCTCATGACATCAATATTTTTGTTGTGGCAGTGATTTTTCAGTAGATAAATATAGAGAAGACAAATGTGAAATTATGGGCTGCTAAAAAAATAAATGATCTCTTAAAATTAAAAAACAACAAAACTAATAGTGTTCGGAAATGGTTGAACTGTTTCACACCAATTAAACTGGATGAGGAATTTAAAGGAATTAAGTGAGTGCAATTACATTTTTAGCTGGGATAATAGTTGATAAAATGAGTTGGAAGTCACATATTATGTTAAAATTAAAGTTTCAAAAGTATAGCTATAATAAACAAATCAAAATATATTCTGGATGATGTACACTCAGCTGCTCATTTGTCCTGGTTTATCTAAATTACCGTACAGAGGTCTGAGACAATATCTACAAAACAGTATTCCAGCCACCATTCATTCTGCGTAAGAAATCCATAAGTGTCATTCATAAGGAAGGATAGAGGGATCATACTCACCCTTTATTTTTATGTGGTGTTCAAGAAATGTCCAAACATAAAACAATTTTTAAAAAAAAGCACTATTTTTTATTTGTTTGTTTTTTTGGAGTGGGATTGAATGTCTGTTATTCCCATTGATTTCAGGTTTGCATGTTTTATTTTATTTTTGTAATATATTTATTATTTTTCTATGTATGTGTTTGTTTTTTTACGACATGCTCGGAATACACTAGAATAAACTAAAAGTAAGGAAGCCCACTGAGCAGAAAATGACAAAATATCATTTGTTCTGCTGTTAGTACTTTGGATTTCTTTTATTTTCTTTCTTTCTGAAAAGAAACTGAACCATTAGAAATCCAGAACAAACAAACTTAGATATGAGTGCATTTTTAGTATTAAAAGTAAAATGAAGCAATTTCAGAACTGTTGGCAAAGTGCATAATTTTTGTGTTGGTCTCAAAAATTACACTGCCATTGTACTGCACCTCGGTCAGCAACCAGGACTATTTTTTTACATCTAATATTTGCATTCCCCTTTTTAATAGCAGTCCCTGTGGACAAGCGGCCCCGATTAGTGATCTGAGAGATGATCAACAACCTGTTTTATTGGTAGACGTTTCACAGATTTATGGATCTGTATCATGTGTCAATTAATTAATCGTCAAAATGATCTGGAACAATATCGTTTTCTGTTTAGGTTATGTTAGTCTCAGATGGGGGGTAATGGCCTTGCTTTTAGGCCGCGTTCAGACTGCAGGTAAATCTGATTCATATCTGATTCCTTCTCATATCCGATTTTCAGGGCTGACTGTCCACACTGTTTTTAGCAAGTGTCCAAATCGGATCTGGCTCTGTTCAGACTGGGCCACATCATTGACTGATCTGACGGGTTGCCGTAGCAACGACGTCGGAGCGGAGGCGTCACCCAGCGCGTGTATTGTGTGCCGTCATGTAATTGCGACAACAAAAACAATAACAAGATGGAGCCAGCTCACCACAGATTAATGAGGCATTTTGTTTCTTCCTCTGTCCAAGGACTGCTGTTTTCGGCATCTTCCGACTGCTCCAGACCTGTAACGTAGCTCCACAACTCGAAATGGGCGGGTGGTTTGGCGCATGGGTCTGGTCTGGCGTCGCGTAGAGTGACGTCACGGACAGTCAAAACCGATCTGAGTGTTTGGAGCTGTTCAGACTGAGACTCATCTGCCCAAATGCGATATGAATGCGATATGAAACTACCTCCCGGAGGTGGTTTCGATCTGGTTTGCAAAAATCGGATCTCATGCGGTTTGGAACTGTTCAGACTTCAAAAGAGTCATCCAGTTTCAATCTGGATGGGCTAAAAATCGGATATTGGCTGGCAGTCTGAACGCGGCCTTAGTGGGTCGTGGCCCTTGGCCTCAACTAAGGTTACTTCAGGTAAAGTTAGAATGTTTTTATTTAATGTATTTTTGCTGTTTCGGTTAAAAATGGCTGCACAAGCACTGTACATGTAAAGTACAGTGCTTGTTATATATTTATTAAGTGGCTGTTAGCCAAAGCTGTATATGTTTGAGTCTTTTTTGATCCAAAAACCTTATTTTAAAATGCAGCGATTCTTATACTTTGTCACAGACAGCATGAACTCGAGACGTTTCATGCTTTTTCTCAACTTACTGTATTTTCGCGACCATACAGCACGCTGTGTGGAAAGGCGCAGCCTCTGTTTTTTGTGTCATTTCTCTATTTAACACCGAACGAAAAGGCGCCGTCTACACACACAAATGGCGCGCCGCCTTACAACAACACACACACAAGCATACAAGTGTGCATATTTAAAAATAGAGCGGCAGCAAAACTAAGTTCTATTATGCTTTATTTAAGACTTTATTACAAAGCACTAACATTTTTTAAATCACCAATGGGGGAGAAATCACCAATCCAGGAGAACTGCTCAGCGCTGTGACAGGCACAATGCCCTGACAACTGTTCCACTTTCTTCGCTGTCAGAGTCAATTTCCGTGCCGTGCGGCCCCTCGGAAATGATGCCGGCTTTTGCAGCCAAGCACAACAGTAAACTACGGAGCCCGCCGCCGGGCAGGCCAACCTCCCTGTCGCCCGCAGGGACGTGTCGGCTGCCGCTCGGGCGGCGGCTCCTCCAAAACGCACTTTGTTTCTCAAAGCGCTCGCGAGGGAGCCACGGTTAGAGCCACCAACAACACACATTCGGCGCACTGCGCCATTGGGCACGCTGCACATTTTGTAAAAAAATAAATGATGTTTATATGCGCCTAATGGTCGCGAAAATACGGTAATCAAATGCAGACTCAAATACAGGATTTGGGTCAAAAAAGGAACCAAAACAAAACTTGAAACAACAAACTCAGACCCGGGTCTCTGCAAAGACTAGCAAAAAGTGTCATGGTAAATAAAACAGGAGCGCCACGGCAGTGGCATCAGGCTGAGGAGAGATTGGAGAGATTTAAAGCAGAAGAGCTGATGGATAATGACTGCCAGGTGTGAACACGGCTCAGACACCAGTCCCGCCTATCAGAAAAACGGGGGATTCACAGGTGTCTGGGAGAGCGGGATACAAAAGCAGGAGGATGCATTCCTGCCTCACAACAGAGGATGGGGAGTTGAGAACATTAGGGTTTGATTCTGGTAAAGAAGGAAGATGGGTAAGTGTGACATCACTGGAGTTTACATATTCAGATCCATTACAAAAAGATCAAATCAAAACTTTATTTATAAAGTGCTTTAACATACGATAAGGCTGCCAAAGCCAAAGTTATCCACTGGTGAATAAAAAAAGGCAATAAGATAAAATCATAGAATTAAAATAAAAGCAGTAACAACAAAAAAAAAATAATAGGACTCTGGGGTTAAAAGCCAGTGTAAGAGGATGAGTTTTTAAAAGAGGTTTAAAATCATTGAGAGTTCTGGCAGACCTCACAGAAAGGGAGGCCTCTCCAGAGTTTAGGAGCTGCAGCTTTTAAGGCTCTCGAAGAAGACAATAGATCTAATATATAAATCACAGTATTTAGTTGATAACAGTATAAGCATCTTCACACATGGAAATGAAGCCGCTCACAAAAGGGGAAAAAACTGCCTCAACTTCAAAGGGTTAATTCACCCCAAAGGCATTTTTCTGGATGGGATCTGGATGTTTTTTTTCCCTTTCATGATAAATCTGAAAAATAAACACGTGAAGATGCTCACACCTCTGTGTTAATGTAGCATGTGAAAGACACTGCCTTCCAAACACATCAGGAGAAGCAGATGGCACAGTACTGCAATGTTGAGATTTCACACTGTGTATAATTTACAGCTCCAATGATAGCGCACGTCACACAGCGAAAGCCCTACAGTGCTGCAAACCCAAGCACAGACCCATCTGAAGACATCAAATACATGCTTTTAATCCAAATGTTTAGCCACAGAAGTTTTGTTAGTTGCCGGTTTTCGTATGTTTCTACCAGTCCATGAGAGTAATCATAAAACAAGCATCTAAATTTCATTACAGAGCCTTCTTGTCCTATTTGCTGCCAACACTGCAACTTCAAACAGCTATCTCTCTTGCTAATGAGCAAAGGATGCATCCTGTTTTCAAATCCACCAAATGCCATTCTCTCTGAAATGCATTTTCCTTTCTCTGTCTTCCAAGCCACCCCCTTCATCCCCCCCTGCACCCAGCAGCAATTGAACTCTCAAGCTCCAGCACGCAAATCAAGCACTAATCCATTTGAAGCTGACAGGGCATCCTGATTATGGTGGCAGCTTTCTTCTTCAAACATCCCATCACCATCATCAATCCGGGAACACATGTTGAAACATGAAAGGGTTCCCAAGTTCAATTAGCCCATCAACTGTTGTCAGATGTTGCCAGCAAACTGGGGGGAAACTGTTGTGAACACACCTGAGACCGGGACTTTAAACCTTGGCGTTCGTCGCCACTCACACCACCTCACAGGACACATCCATTTGTTGGGACAATCACAGAGCACATTCATGACTGTGTTATCATATTCACTTCACTAGTCAACCGTGAATAAGTACAGACATAAACGTGACAGTTTGAGATGGAAAAACAGAATACCTTCGGCTTTACATGAAAGTAGGAATGATCAGAAATCCTATTTTTGCTAATAAAGCTACAAAAAGCCTCCCTACTCACCCTCCTAGAAGGATTACCAAAAGAAAAAAATCTATTTTACAGTTTTAATGATTTCTTTGAGGACCGTTTCTGTAACAGGGAATCACAAATCTCCTGGATAATTCAACAAGGATTCGGGTTTTTGTTGTTTCCATCAATTTTTCATTATTTCAACATTGCTTCTAAGAAATTCATGTTGTGTTTTTGTCAGTTTGGTAAATGCTGTGAGTAAACCATCGATGATCTGAGGAGGGAGGGAACCAGAGGTGCAACTTAGAAATTTGCACCCAAGTCTGATAAAGAATTTAGAATGTAATTTTTGTGCTGGTATATTTTTATTATACAAAACTATAATGTTACAGCATCTTCTGGAAGGCATGCTGTTCAGAAGGCCAGGTCACCTGACCTTTCAAGGCGGAGGTGCAGTGACACCTTCCGCATGACTCGGCTCCTTATCCCCAACGTTACCCTAGCAATCATTTAGATGAAGCTCATTTCAGGCTTGTGATAAAGTTATATATTCTGTCAGGTGAGAGTTTGAATGTAGATTTACTTTTGAATCAAGTGGTTTCCTTAACTTTTAACATTTCCAAACCGTCTTTCTCAGTTGTGCCTTTTCACAGTTTCAAATCTGCAACGAGTCAAATTAGCGCCGCATCAATCTACTGCAGTCAGGCTGGACATAGTTGAAATCAATACACAGTAAATCTAACTTTAAGTAACTAGCGAAACAAAAATAAGCAGCGATGTCCTTACCAATCTAAAAGAATTGTTGTAATCTCAGCATCAGACTTGATTTCTTTGCCGTCCATAAGCTGTCTCCAACAGGGGAGATATTTTTACTATATGGTAACCTGGGAGGGCGGTACCTTTATGACTGACAAGTTCAAGAATGCCCAAAAAATCGTGAAACTTCTTCGTGTCATCATGTCACACTGAGGCTGCGATGTTGTTTGCTACCACAACACATGGAAGAAACTGGTATTAGCGAGTTATTTAGCATGTTAACTAAGCTAAATATCTCAGAAGCTAAATACATAGTCATCTTTTTTTTCCTTCTTTTTCTAGGTAACTTTTGGATATCTTAACCTGAAAGCTTACACTTTGCTCCTTTAAAGAAGCCGGATTGACGTTCTCCAATCTATGACTGGTCAATGGTCTTCTTGGACAGCCTTTGTGCAGATCAATGCAGAAGCAACTCTGCTGAAAACAAAAGTGGGCCCTGACGTGTCACCTCCCAATTTAGCTCTGTTTTGAAGATGGTAAAAATCTGATTAAATTTTTGCCTTCAAAATAGCACACGACGGCTTTAAAGAGTGTCTTTCGATTTAAAAGACATTTACTTGCAGGAACACCTAAATAAGTCCTTCAGCTCACTTCTTCATGTCTCTGTAGTACAAAGCCACGATTTTTCTCCAGAGTCTCTCCTCACTACTTATCATGTACCTCATGTGAGTGTCCTCCAACTTCTCCCCAGGAGTTTCAGCCTCTCAGCTCCGTTTTCATCCACAGGTAATCTCCCATGCATCATCACCAACAATTTTGTTTCAAGCCCCAACCATATTTGACTGCTTTGGCTCCTAATTAGTCCTGTGAAACACCATTTTTCCTCACCATCTTTCTCTCACACATACTCCCTGCTGTCTCATCTGTCTTCATCTTTCCTCATGACTCAGCTTCTTTTACTTCCTCCTCTTTTCAAGCTCTCTCTTTGTCTCACGTCTTTCTCGCCTTCCTTCCACCGCTTGATAAATTTGAAACTTTTTCACTGTGTTTTTTTTAAGCCAAATTCTCATTTGCTCCTTTCCCTCTCATCTTTCTCTGTTCCTTTATGACTTAGTGCCTTGTTCCTGCTCTTTACCTTTCTCACTTTCTTTCTGACTCTCTTTGCTGGTGAGAAGTCAGAGAGATCAAAGAGAGGAAGAGATGAACTTAACCCCTACGCATTTATCTTCCCTGCACTCTTTTCTTCTTCTTTCTTCAACTCTGTCTTCCTCTAAACATCTCTGCTCCATACTCGTTCTTTTTCGTCCTTCTTTTTATCCTTTTCTGCCCTTGTTTTGTACTCCAAATATTTCAGATGCTGTCCCTTTTACCTGTTAGTACCAGATCTTCATTGAGTCCTTTTTGCTCTCATGTGATCTGAATATCTGCTGTCACGAGTAACGTCACTCAGAGGATTCCTTCAAAACACACTCAGAAACATGAGGAAGACACAAATTTGAAGCAGCTTTCTTTGAAAGATTCGCTGGATGTCAAGATGAAACAGAGAAGAAAGAGATAGGAAGTAAGACTAGAGGCATGCTCCCACATACGGTGGGATTCTCGACTCCCAGAACTGTCAAAGGGGGAGGGGGCACATCTCTGTTCTCCTCAATTAACAGCACAGAGTCAGTATCTTTGTATTGTTTCCTTTTTTGTTTAAAGCAACCGATCGAGCTGCAAGCACATGTACAATCCCACACAAAACATACAAATAACAATGTATGCTTACACACATGCAGAGATATTTATACGGAGGCTTGCATGAATGGGCACACACACATACACACACGGTCAAACTCTTTATACGCTAATAAAGTCCCCCAAGATTTTTCTTTCCTCTACAAGCTGCTTCATCCATCCCCTCATATTTTTACTCAAGTTTTGGTCTCCAGGTGTGTGCATATGTCACGATGATTAGTGTGCACCTATGCACCTCCATGCATGTCTGTTTAATGTATTTGTTAAGGCAGCGTTCAAACAAACGTTGTTCATCTTCATGAAAAAAGCTATGTGATGATATTCCAAATGCGCTGCTTTAAATCTCTCCTTTCTGCAAGAACACTTGCTCAAAGAACCACCAGAGCCTGTAGACTTGACTTTGTTAATTTATTTAGTCTCATTGCTCCTGAAGCCAAACTAGTGGGCTTGCTGCCGCAGGAACATGCAATATGCTTACAGTCGCAAGAAGTATGTGAACCTATTGGAATCAGGTGATTTTCTGGATTAATGTGTGATGTTCATCTAAACTAATAGGCAAACATCTTTTTTTAAATATTTTTATTGAAAACACTCATTAAAGGAGACATATTATAGCATTTAATGTATATTTTAAACAGGCCTTGAATGTCTTAAAAACAATCTAAAGCTTGTTTTTTCTACCTAAATCAGAAATTCAGCCTCTGGGCCATGTCTATAGTTTTACAGATAATAAAGCCTTTTTCTGTGCTTCATTTTCAGGGTGGTGGGGGCTATGATAATGAGGCTCTGCGCTGATTGGCTGCTTGAATGACGTGTAGCAGGGGAGGAGACAAAGCGTCGCTCCGGGGAGAAGAGCAGCGGCTGCGTAGCAAAGCGTGTCCACGGTTCTGCGTTAAATCGACGCGTACCCTACGCCGTAGGCTCTGCGTTGTAACGCGGAACCATAAATCAGCCTTTAGTCACCTCGTCTTCAAACAGGAAGATTGAATTTAATTCTAAACAGTTACACTACCGTTATTTACTCCAATTCCTCATCATTTCACTTCTTATGTTACAAGACAAATGAATCATGTAACTGTAAAGAAATCACAACACTGAATTTTCACAAATGGCAACTTTATTGTTAAAATATATAAATAAAATGTATGCACTATTGCTGGTTCAAGGAAGAACCGCGCGTCTTCTGAATGTGAACAGCTCCAGGTGCTTGAAAGATCTGAAACCACAGAAGAAAAATTTATTACGGTACTGATAGAGCCGGCTCCGGTTCGGATCTCCGGGCTCGGAACTCCTGGTTCGGAGGTCCGAACCAGGAGTTCCTCGACGGTCCGGTCCGTGAGCAGCCCCGGCAGCTCCGTATGCGGCGCCGGGGCTCCGGAGCTGAGCTAAATACTTAGCCCATGCAAAGATCATACTCATAGACAAATAGAAATGACATAAAAAAACGTAACTTACCGCTGACTCGTGTGCAGTTGCCGGGTCCGTACTGTGGGATCTGATTCTTTTATGAGGGTAAATGTCGATGCAAAACCTCATTTCTACTCTCCCTCACTGTTCAAACGGCCACCGCTGCCGAACAATGGCGGACGCTCCGGCCGGCTGAGCTGGTTGTGGGCGTGGCTTCAGCAGCGGAGGAGACCGAGGGCGTGGTTTGCATTTTGGTGACGTAAAGAAAATGCACAAATCTAAACGGCTCACAGAAACCACATGACACTGGGGGACTCTGTAAGGTGGGGGCGAGCAGACCTTGCAGATTTTCATGGGGTATCATCTTTTCTGTGTTGGCAGGGTGAGGGGAGACCACTTTATATATGTTAAAACAAGAAAAAAACGTGTTTTTCATAATAGGTCCCCTTTAAACATTGCTTTTGTTGGAGGAAAGTCTGTAATCTGGACATCTGGAATTGAATTCATGAAACACCTTCCGAGGTCTGTTCTAGAACTACTTTGATTCAGAAGACCCTCAAACTTTTAGGAACATTTAGTGAACCATGCCTCACAAAAGAGGAGACATACAATCATGTAGTGTTCCTACTTAAATTTAATAACTCGTTGGGGTACCACCTTTGATTACAAAGGAAATATTTATTTATTTATCAATCCCTCATCTGAAAGTAGGTTCTAATCTGCATTGGTCTGAGTACATCGCATATACATACAATGGATCAATTCAAGGGAAATTTGTCTCAGAAAATTAGAATATTGAGATAAAGTTATTTATTTTCTGTAATGCAATTAGAAAAACAATTTTAACAGTTTAAGATTAAGATTCCCAGAATATTCAAATTTTTTGAGATAGGATATTTGAGTTTTCCAGGAGGCATCCGATACAGATGCCCAAGCCACCTCAGCTGACTCCTCTCAATGTGAAGGAGGAGCAGCTCGACTCCGAGCTCCTCCCGGGTGACCGAACTCCTCACCCTATCTCTAAGGGAGCGTCCAGCCACCCTGCGGAGGAAACTCATCTCGGCTGCTTGTATCCGCGATCTTGTCCTTTCGGTAACTACCCAAAGTTCATGACCATAGGTGAGGGTAGGTGTGTAGATTGACCGGTAAATCGAGTGCTTCGCCTTTTGACTCGGCTCCGTCTTCACCACGGCGGCCCGTTACACCGACTGCATAACTGCGGACGCTGTACCGATCCGTCTGTCAATCTCACGCTCCATTGTTCCCTCACTTGTGAACAAGACCCCGAGATACTTCTCGTGGGTGGAGAACTCCTCCACCTGAGGCAGGACTTCTCCACCCACCCGGAGAACCATGGGCTCGGTCTTGGAGGTGCTGATTCTCATCCCTGCTGTGTGGCACTCGGCCTCAAACCGCCCCAGCACATGCTGAAGGTCCGATGAAGCCAACGGGACAACATCATCCGCAAAAAGCAGAGATGAAATCCTGAGGTTCCCAAACCGGATCCCCTCCGGCCCCTGGCTACGCCTAGAAATCCTGTCCATAAAAATTATGAAAAGGAACGGTGACAAAGGGCAGCCCTGCCGGAGCCCAACATGCACCGGGAACAAGTCTGACCGCTTGCCGGCAATGCAAACCAAACTCCTGCTCCGATCATACAGAGACCGGACAGCCCTTAGCAGAGGGCCCCGGACCCCATACTCACTGAGCGCCCCCCACAGAATGGCACGAGGGACACAGTCAAATGCCTTCTCTAGATCCATAAAGCACATGTAGACTGGTTGGGCAAATTCCCATCAACCCTCAAGCACCCTGCAGAGTGTATAGAGCTGGTCCAGTGTTCCACGACCGGGACGAAAACCGCATTGTTCTTCCTGAATCCGAGGTTCAACTATCGGCCGTATTCTCCTCTCCAGTACCCTGGCGTAGACTTTCCCGGAGAGGCTGAGAAGTGTGATCCCCCTATAGTTGGAACACACTCTCCGGTCCCCCTTTTTAAAAAGAGGGACCACCACCCCGGTTTGCCACTCGCGGGACCGTCCCCTTCCTCCATGCAATGTTGCAGAGGCGTGTCAACCAAGACAGCCCTACGACATCCAGAGACTTGAGGTACTCGGGGCGAATCTCATCCACCCCCAGTGCCCTGCCACTGAGGAGCTTACGAACCACCTCAGTGACCTGGGTGGAGGAACACGTCCCCGAGTCCACACTCTCTGCTTCCTCAATGGAAGGCATGTCAGTCGGATTGAGGAGATCCTCGAAGTATTCCTTCCACCGTCCGACAATGTCCCCAGTCGAGGTCAACAGCTCCCCACCCGCACCATAAATGGTGCCGGCAGAGTACTGCTTCCCCCTTCTGAGGCACCGAACAGTCTGCCAGAATTTCCTCGAGGCCGACCGAAATCTTCTTTCATGGCCTCACCGAACTCCTCCCAGACCAGAGTTTTTGCCTCCAGGACTGCCCGAGCTGCGGCTTGCTTGGCCTTGACCATTGGGTTCTAGGATTGCTGCCACGACAGGCACCGGAGACCTTGCGTCCACAACTTCGAGCCACTGCATCGACAATGGAGGCAGAGAACATGGTCCACTCGGACTCGATGTCCCCCGCCTCCCCCGGGATCCGAGAGAAGTTCTCTTGGAGGTGAGAGTTGAAGACGTCCCTGACAGAGGGCTCAGCCAGACGTTCCCAACAAACTCTCACAATCCGTTTGGGTCTGCCTTGTCTGTCCAACTTCCTCCTCCGCCAGCGCATCCAACTCACCACCAGGTGGTGAACAGTTGACAGCTCAGCCCCTCTCTTCACACGATTGTCCTAGACATACGGCCGAAGGTCAGATGAAACAACAACAAAGTCGATCATTGACCTCCGGCCTAGGGTGTCCTGTTGCCACGTGCACTGATGGACACCCTTTTGCCTGAACATGGTGTTTGTTATGGACAAACCGTGGCTAGCACAGAAGTCTAACAACAAAGCACCATTCGGGTTCAGATCGGGGAGGCCGTTTCTCCCAATCACGCCTCTCCAGGTATCACTGTCATTGCCCACGTGAGCGTTGAAGTCCCCCAGTAGAACAGTACCCCAGTAGAACAATGGAGTCCCCAGTTGGAGCACCATCAAGTACCCCTCCCAGGCACCCCAAGAAGGCCGGGTACTCTGCACTGCTGTTCGGCCCGTAGGCACAAACAACAGCGAGAGACCTTTTCCCGCAGTGAAGCGACCCTCTTGTTCACCGGGGTAAACTTGGCAACTGAGCTGGGGAGCTATAAACAAGCCCACACCAGCTCGCCGCCTCCCACCCTGGGCAACTCCAGAGTAGTGGAGGGTCCAGCCCCTTTCAAGGAGCTGGGTTCCAGAGCCAAAGCTATGTGTGGAGGTGAGCCCGACTATCTCTAGCCGGTATCTCTCAACTTCACGCACAAGCTCCCGCTCCTTCCCCCTCAGCGAGGTGACATTCCATGTCGCTACTGAGAGAGTTTTGTTCCAGGGATTGGGTCGTCGAGGCACCCCGCCATGACTGCTACCCAGTCCACAATGCACCAGCCTCTCATGGACCTTCCTGTGGGTGGTGGGCCTACGGGAAGGCCGGCCCACGTCACCCTTTCGGGCTGAGCCCGGCCGGGTCCCATGCCTTCGAGCCCCAACCCCAGGCCTGGCTCCATGGAGGGGCCCCGGTGATGTTGATCCGGGCGACGTAACAGTCCTTGGTCTCCTTGCCTTGTGAACCGAAGTCTGGAATTTTTATTTTCCTTCTTCCAACGAAATGAGGGCCTTTTTGCCCCCCTTAGACGTGCCCCGAAAGTCACCAAATTTTGCACGAAAGCCAGGCCTGGCGAAGAATTTGATATTTCATGGTTTGCATCAATGGGCGTGGCCCAATGGCTCAACAGCCCGCCCTAGAAAACTTTGTGCCTCAAACCCCACAATATGGCTTGACGTACATGCATGAAAATCGGTACACACCTGTATCATGTTACAACTTAAAGAAAAGTCTCTTGGCGCCATGGTCAAAACCGAACAGGAAGTCGGCCATTTTGAATTAATCGTGTAATGTTGGCGAAATTTATGCCATTCCTTTGGCAGTTAATGCGGCCCGAACCATAACGTGCACCCAGGTGTGTTATACATCAAAATATGCGTCTCGATCCTGCGACAACGCCCATTACTTTTCTCAGTCAAAAGCATTACCGTGGCGACGATAGACACCAAAAAGCACACCCCCCCTTCATCTGATTGGTCCATACAGATAAAACTTTGTGTCTCAAGCCCCACAATACGGTTTAACTTACATGCACGAAAATCGGTACACACCTGTATCATGTCGCAACTTAAAGAAAAGTCTCTTGGCACATGGCCGAAACCAAACAGGAAGTCGGCGATTTTGAATTAATCGTGTAATTTTGGCGCAATTTATGCCATTCCTTCGGCAGTTAATGCGGCCCGAACCGTAATGTGCACCCAGGTGTGTTATACATCAAAATGTGCGTCTCCTTCCTGCAACAACGTGCATTACTTTTCTCAGTCAAAAGCGTTACCGTGGCGACGATAGACGCCAAAAAGCGCGCCCCCCCTTCATCTGATTGGTCCATATTTGATAGTTCTTACTTTCTGCAATAACTTTTGAATGGTTTGATATAAAGAGTCATCCGTGGTGTCATCCGACTCGGTTTTGAGTCCTTGAACATAATTGGTGCAAATTAGCCCCGCCCCTTCTTCTGATTGGTCAATATTTGATAGTCCCTATTCTCTGCCATAACTTTTTAACGGGTTGTGATAAAGACATGTGGGTGGTGTCATCAGACTAGATATTGAGTACTTGACCTTCATTGGTCTGAATTAGCCCCACCCCTTCTTCTGATTGGTCAATATTTGATAGTCCCTATTTTCTGCTATAACTTTTGAATGGTTTGACATAAAGAGTCATGGGTGGTGTCATTGGACTTAGTTTTGAGTCCTTGATCTTTATGGGTGAAAATTGCATGCGCGTGGGCCCGTTCATCGCTGCTTGCAGCTTTAATTGTATTTGCGATAATATCGCAATGCGATAAAATAAGATTTTCTAACCGCAAAGGCTGCGAATTGACCGGTCACGTGATCTAGTCACGTAACTTGCGAGTTAGCTGAGAAGCGCAGAGCAGGCAGGGAAAAAAGTCAACGCTGCTCCGTAACCTTATTACCCGTAACTTAATTAGAATTATTTTGGCTATAAAAAAGAGGATGCTGCGCAACGTCAGGTATTGTGCAAAACCCGCCTTGCTACGATTGCTACCTCACGAGGTAAAACCACGAACACTTAAAAAAACACCACAATAGCCACGGTTACATGATGTTTTTTAATTCGGAATTAATTATTCCGAATTAAATCATGGAAATAGTAATTCCGAATTGAGGTTTACATGGAAAACACATTTGATTGGCTTTATCCAATTCTGCTTAAGGTCTGGGGTTGGGAAGGGTTCGGATTGGATAGGGGGGTGGACCGGACGTTACGTCTACCGGAAGTTACGTCTACCGGAAATTATTTCTACCAGAAGAAAAACAAACTTACCCGCTACAACTTTGAAAAGCTCACAATTTTTATGTTTCCAGCCATCTGTTCTTTTATTTATTTCCAGGTCCTCCAAGCTATTTATTAAATAAATTGTCGATGCTTTTGACCACCGTTTACTGCATGCTGCAATCTTGAAACTTTGTTTCGAGAACAAGCCCAGCGCGAAATATTGCGACAGACAGGCAAGGGAACGAGCATGCGCAGAAAGACCGGAATTAATTTAAAGCGGAATGAGTGTATACATGATCGCAGAATTATTCCATTCGGATTTAAAATCGGAATAAACCAGCCACTTACTTCGGAATTAAGTTTAATTCGGAATGGCCATTTTCATTCGGAATTAGGTGTTTACATTGTAATTTTTACTAATTTTAAATCAGATTTAATTTTCATTCTGAATTAAAAAGCAATTAAACTTCCTATGTAAACGCACTCAATGTATGATAGTTGCATGTCTAGAATGCCAAAGACCGGTGCTTCAACTTCAAGTAAGCAAAGTACCAGCCGACAGGGATCACTGACCGACCTGTTTAAAAGTATTGCTACTTATGAGCATTACTCGAAACGGCACGCTGAAATAACTTGATGCCCATTGGTGTAGTGACCGAGCCTTGGTTTACAGCTTTGGTAAGCACAATGGATAAGTGGTACAGAATGCCCTCACGCACACATTTTAGCCAGGTAGCCATTCCTGAGCTATACAAAAAATGCACACAGAGAGTAGTACAGTGGAGTTTTTTGCAACAACAACCGATCTGTGGTCAAGTCGTACAGCGGAGCCATACCAGAGTCTAATGATGCATTACATTGACCATGACTTAAATTTCAAAGCCTTCAAGCGTCCTACTTCCCGGACGACCACACAGGGGAAAACATTGCGGCCGGCCTGAGAAAGGGGCTTGCCGGCTGGGATCTACAAGAAGAAAACCACGTCTGCATAACAATGAACAGGTGGAGCAGGTGTGGGACTGGAGGGACTCTGGGCGGCACGGAGGCAGCAGGCGTAACAGGTGGTGCTCCAGCTGATGATGCGACCAGTCCTGTAATCCACATGAGGAACATCCAGCACCAACCAGGGCCGGCCTAAAATGAGAGGAGTGTCAGATGACTTCAACACAAAAAAGCGCATCTGTTCCACATGGTTCCCCGAAAATCTCAGTGTGAGAGGATGTGTATGATGGGTGATGGGGCAAATGTCATGCCCGTCCAGTGCGAGTATGGGTTCTCTTAGGTTGGACAGAGGAATACAGGCCTGGCTGGCAAACTGGCTGTCAATGAAACTATCATCAGCACCTGAATCAATAAGGGCGTCTACGGTGAGTGTTTCTCCCTGCCATGAGAGGTGGACTGGAAATTTAACAGAACTAACGGGTGTAGGGGAATGAGAGATTTGTCTCATCTGAAATCCTCTGATGAGCCTAGTCTTTTGCCAGTTTGGGACAGCCGTCTCTGGTGTGGCCCTCCTGACCACAGTATAGGCAGAGTCCACGTCTCCTTCGATTCTCCTTCTCAGCAGCAGTCAGACGGGTTCTTCCCACCTCCATAGTTCCACTCCCATGGTGGTGTTGGATGATGCCACATCGGGAGAACGAGTTGGACCTGAGCACTGACCAGCCTCAGAACGAGGAGAGCGAGACGAGTCCTGGTGCTGCAACGCTGGGGGTGATGAGGGCATTTAGGGTGGAAAGCTTGTCTCTCACCAGCTCAGTTAGGATTGTATCCATCGAAGGGCATTCCCGGTGATATTAGTGGTGATGTAGTGGTGATGTAGGCCACTCGGGCTGCATCAGAGGTAAACATGCTGGGCTGGAGGTCAAACACAAAACCACACTGTAGCATAAACCCACTGTACTCAGAGAAACCCCCGTTATAGGTCTTGGGTTCGACAGAGGTGGTTCCCGAGCTGGTATGGCAGCGGGAAGTGGGGCCTGGGGGGAAGTCATGATGGCAGGGGCTGGTGCAGCATCAGGTGGAGCAGCAGCGCCCAGCGACAGGGTGTTCATCTGGGCGGTGAGTGCAGATTGCTGCTGCAGGAGCTGTTGAAGCTGACCAGACTGACCCCCTCAGGGTCTGTACCATGGTTGCTGCGTTGGTGAGCTGCTGGATGTGATCCGCCAACAGCGCCCCCTGGGTCTGGAGAGCGTGGAGAGTGTGGGTGGAGGATAGCTCCGCTGATTGCAGGGGTCACCAAACCTGGTCCTCGAGGGCCGGTGTCCTGCATGTTTTAGATGTTTCCCTGCTTCAACACACCTGATTCTAATTAATCATCGTCATCAGCTTGTCATGCAGTGCTGCACAATTCTGTTAATGACACAGTCACTTGTATCATGGTGATATGAAGCAGGGAAACATCTAAAACCTGCAGGGACACCGGCCCTCGAGGACCAGGATTGGTGACCCCTGGCTGATTGGCTCTCGGTGGTTGCTCGTTCATTCATTGCCAGATCTTCTGTTATGACCCGGTAATGTTGAGAACCAAACGCAACCATACAGGAGGCAGAGAAGGGGTTAATGTCTTTAAGGCTTTATTTGCCAAAGAGTGAGAAAACTGAAGGGCAGCCACAAGGAGGGCTGGTATCCGAACTGGATAAAAAAACAACAAAAAACTCCAACAGGACACAGCACAGCAGGTCCGGGTCACCAGAAGTTATGGGAAGATCTGGCGAAGAGTAGACTGCTGAACCGGCTCTTATAAGCAGTGGTGATGATGGGAGGATTGGCTGTTGCTGTGCCGTGCTGTCCTGTGAGCTTGTTAATGACGGGAACGTAGATTGGGTCAAGCTTGTGCAGAGGTGATCCTGCTAGAGGCAGATCTCTCAGCAGTGGGGGAGGGGTGACTCGGAGATGGAGCAGGCAGAGAAGCAGGAGCCGTAACAATATGTATTTATTTGTAATCTAACTTCAATACTAATTGCTTTCTTTTCATCTGGAAGGAGAAGAGGTCTCAAACTGAAAGCACTCCGAGGCCTCAAAGTGCACAGCCCTCTGGCCAGAAGATGAAGAAGTCTCTTGCCAGCTTCTTCAAGACTGCAGTGGCCTCTCTGATGTTAACCTCTGCTTCTCCCATGCAACTTGAAGATGTCGCTGAGGCAGAGTTAAACAGTTACCTCATGACCCCTGCCATTGATGGAGAAGATGGCCCCTTGGCCTAGTGGAAGGTGCACAAGATCAACTTTCCACGACTGTGCAATTACCTCTTCAGTGCTTCTTCAGAGTGTCTTTTCAGTGCTGGAGGGAATATAGTGACTTGCATTCACTCCTCTTTAAAACCAGCAAAAGTGGACATGCTGGTTTTCCTGGCAAAACATCTGTGAGCTCCTGAGAACTACAGTCAGTCCGGAAAGTATTCAGAACGCTTCACTTTTCCCACATTCTTTTATGTTACAGCCCTATTGATAATAGGAATAAATTCATTTTTTTTCTCAGAATTCTACACAAAACACCCCATAATGACAACATGAAAGAAGTTTTGATGCAACTTTTGTAAATTTATTAAAAATAAAAATAACAAGAAATCATATGAGCATAAGTATTCATAACGTTTGCTTAATACTTTGTAGAAGCTCCTTTGGCAGCAATTACAGCCTCAAGTCTTTTTAAATAGGTTGCTACAAGTTTGGCACACCTATTCTTGGGCAGTTTTGCCCATTCTTCCTTACAGACCCTCTCAAGCTCCATCAGGTTGGATGGGGAGCGTCGGTGTACAGCCATTTTCAGATCTCTCCAGAGATGTTGGATGGGATTCAGGTCTGGGCTCTGGCTGGGCCACTCAAGGACATTGACATGGTAGTTCTGAAGCCACTCCTTTGATATTTTGGCTGTGTGCTTTGGGTCATTGTCCTGCTGAAAGATGAAGCGTCGTCCTAGTCTGAGGTCAACAGCACTCTGGATCAGGTTTTCATCCAAGATGTCTCTGTACATGGCTGCATTCATCTTTCCCTCAATCCTGACTAGTCGCCCAGGTCCTGCTGATGAAAAACACCCCCACAGCATGATGCTGCCACCACCATGCTTCACTGTAGGGATGGTGTTCTCCAGGTGATGAGCGGTGCCTGGTCTCCTCCAAACACGACGCGTGGAATTCATGCCAAATAGTTCAATCTTTGTCTCATCAGACCAGAGGATTTTTTTTCTCATGGTCTGAGAGTCCTCCAGGTGCCTTTTGGCAAACTCCAGTCGGGCTGCCATGTGCTTTTTAGTAAGGAGGGGCTTGCGCCTGGCCACTCTACCATACAAGCCTGATTGGTGGATTGCTGCAGAGATGGTTGTCCTTCTTGAAGTTTCTCCTCTCTCCACAGAGGAACGCTGGAGTTCTGACAGAGTGACCGTCGGGTCCTTGGTCACCTCTCTGACTAAGGCCCTTCTCCCCCGATTGCTCAGCTTAGGCGGGCGGCCAGCTCTAGGGAGATTCCTGGTGGTTCCAAACTTCTTCCATTTAAGGATGATGCAGGCCACAGTGCTCACTGGGACCTTCAAAGCAGCAGAAATTTTTCTGTACCCTTCCCCAGATTTGTGCCTCGAAACAATCCTGTTTCGGAGGTCTGAAGAAAATTCTTTTGACTTCATGTTTGGTTTGTGTTGCAACATGCACTGCCAACTGTGAGAGCTTATAGACAGGTGTGTGTCTTTCCAAATCAAGTCCAATCAACTGAATTCACCACAGGTGGACTCCCATTAAGCTGTAGAAACAACTTGAGAGAGATCAGTGGAAACAGAATGAACCAGAGCTCAATTTTGAGCTTCATGGCAAACGTTCTGAATACTTATGCACAGGTGATATTTATAGTTTTTTATTTTTTATAAATTTACAAAAATCATAACAAAACTTCCTTTCATGTTGTCATTATGGGGTATTTTGTGTAGAATTCTGAGAAAAAAAATGAATTTATTCCTATTACCAATAGGGCTGTAACATAAAAGAATGTGGGAAAAGTGAAGCGTTCTGAATACTTTCCGGACTGACTGTAGGTCTTTGAAAAGGTAGGATGTCCCTGGAAGAATACAGTGGAGGAAGAACCTGCCCTCTTTGCCAAATGCCAATTGGCCAATCCATAGCACAACTAGGGAAATGTTTAGTGGACCACTGAAAAAAAAACACTGAGTAAATGACAGTAGTAAAAGGCTTACCAACATCAAAACATCATTCGTGTGGTGAAGTACAGTGGAGAGAGCATCATCTCTGGTGCTTGCCTTGTAAATTTACCAAAATATTCCAGAAGAAAATAGAAGCTGTCCACCAGCTGAAGCTGATGACTGATGCAGATGGACAATGATCTGAATTATGGAAGTAAACCCTCCACAGGATGGTTTCAAAAAAGAAAGTTACACATTTGGACTGGTCCAGTCAGAGCCTGATTATTGTACAGGTTTGATCCACAGCTCCCAAATGTTTTTATTTGAAGTCATTGCTGCCAAAAGGAGGCTCAACTAGAGATTTACAAAAAGGGTATACTTGCGTTTTCTTCCGGCACTGTGAATGTTCAATGGATCTTGGGCGCGCAAAATTCAAATTACTCGTGCTGCCAGCATCAAGAAAAGCAGTTCCTTCCAAGCTGTTCATGCTTTTCTTTGACACTGCAGTTTCTGTAGTTGAGACTGAAATTCCAAGAATGCTTCTGCGCAGCCATTAACCAAGTCTAATGCCCAATTCGCAAGGGATCAACATGATCTGGGGACACACAGTGATTCATAATAATCAGAGGACGTCTGTGATTTTAATCCTGTCCAAATGTGCCATGTAAAGTAAACATACCACCAAATGACCTAACCTATTTCAGCAAACACCAAGGTCCTGAGATGTTTTTTTTATATCCTCTGAATGCACGTGTCAGTAATTCTATTATATGCGTGCCGGAATATTTTAAAAGAAATTCCTAACGTCGCCTTTTCGGCTTTTTTCCCTGGCGTAATTGTTACTTATGAAATGAGGGAAAACGTGTGTGGCTGCATTAGGCAGCAAAAAACTTCTTATCTTTCATCAAGTTCAAAGCTTCTCTGACAGCACCAAACCTTTAGGGCTTCAATGAAAGATCTGGTTATGTTTACTGTTAGGTTATGTGTTACCATGGCAACTTGATACATAGGCCTACACATAATTTTCTGATTTCGCTACTTCTTAAAATGTGACATGTAGTCACTGAAACCTAACTCTTGAGTGTATAACCAGATGCTTTTAAATCAATATTCAAATTTAATGTTAAATAAAAATGCAAGGCCTTGAAGTCACTTCCGGGATCAATGTCAGTAAATCACAGTAAAACACAGACTTCACTTATCCAGCGTGAATGCAGGGAACTAAATACAGATGTCGGGGTGTAATTTCAGAACTACTGCAGGTCCAGAGGTCATTTGAGTCCAGTGTCAACAGTACATAAGAGCACAAAAACTCAGAGGGGTGAAGAAAATTTGTAAAAAAGATGAAATAAAATAATATTGGCCAACAGTTTTATTTACTAATCTTCCCTTGCCTCCTCCTCTAATTTTTTTCCCTACCCTTCCAATCAAAGTTTCAGTGCACAACAATAGGACTGCTTACTCTCTCAAAAGCTGTTTAAGTGAATTTCAGCAGCTCACCGGGGAATCGCCCCACTGAGGCTTTTGAAGGCATTGAGGCAGGGAGAGAAAGTAATTACTTTTTTCCCTAAACAGAAGTGGGGTGCGGCATGGTGTGTGCATGCGAGTTAGTGCCTGTGTGAGAGAATGAATTAGTACGTGAGTTTGCATCAGTGTGCATGTGTGAAATCGTGTCATGTGTTTGTGTATATAAATGTGCAGCCTTGTGTTAGTGTGTGAGGTTGAAAAGCACTTGGTAAAAGAACAACAAGGTTCTCAAGAGAAGAAGAAAAGCTTGGCAAGGCCTTTGGTGTGTCATGAAGTGCTGATCCGTGGCTGTAATTCACACCTGTGATATGCCTGGACCTTTTTGGGGTTTAACATGCCCTTTTCCTCAAAGGAAAACTAACTGAGGCTGATTTTGTGGAAGTTTTCCAATTTCTGTTCATGAAACAGAAATAAACATCATATTTGAGCTTTCAAATTTATATTCCAAATGAATAAATGTTGCCTCATGGACAAGTGTCTCGGGGTCTTGCTCAGAGTAAAAATGAGATAAGATCAACAGCATAAGTTTAATGAGCTTATTGGCATCACGGCAGCTGAGCATGTGCCAGATTTTGAAGGACTCCTGTAGTGAAGAAGGCTCTGAGCCCAAAGTAAAGCTCTCCGTACACCAGCAACTAGATTCTATCCTTTTCCTCAAAGACAATAAAACACCCCAGCAGTCCAGATATTTACAGGCTTGGAACCAGATGCAAGATAAGCTTATCAGGTCTCTACAGCCACAAAATAAATTAAAAAAATGTGGGTCTACATGGAAAATGCTAAACAAAAAATGTGGGTCTACACGGAAAATGCTAAACAAAAAATATGCAGCGATTCTTACATTTAGTTTGACTTTTATTTCCACGCAGGCAGCATGGGCCCAAGAAAATTTCACATTCAGGTCGGTAAAGCTTTCCAAGAAGAAAAAAAGAAGAATAAGGATGAAGCTTTGTACTGTTGCCAATCCTTCTCACAACACTTAAGGTGTTTTGGCATCGAGGGTACTAATTGATGGAAGAGTTTCAGGTGTTATTTTGTCCCCTTCTTGCTGCAAATTTATCTTAATCTGTGAAACAGTATGGGGCCATAGTTGTTGCAAAGACAATTCTTAACATATCTTCTGCTAGGGACAGGGCAAAATAAATGCAAGCAGGACAGTTCAGTAGCTGGACTTTACACTTCCTCTGCCATCTCTTTGTAATATGTGCAAAAATTAGCTTTTCATTGTTGTTGAAAAATGCATGGAACTCTGCCAAGGTCACTGATACAACCCCATACCAGCGGAGCCTGGCTTTCAGACATCGTGCTGATAATAGTCTTGATTGTCCTTTTCCTCTTTGGTCTGAAGTACACAGTGCCCATTTCTTCCAAAAAAAGATCTGGAATACTGATTTATCTGAGTATGATACATATTTCTACTGTGTGGTGATCCATCCCAGATACCTCTGAGCTCCAAGAGCCAGCTGCCACTCCTGGAAAAAAATAGCACGAGGCTTGTTTTTAAGGAAAGATTATAAAGGAATTCCATATTTTTTTTCCTCTGCAGTCCAGGATATATTTAGAAATCTGGAGAAAGACCAGGGATTTCCAATATCTCAACCAGCACAGCATCAGAAATTACTACATGGACATGGAAACATGGCGGGCTACAAATACAAATGCAATTTAAAACTTATGAAACATTCATTTATTTTATTTTATTTACATTTTTTAATAATTTTCAGACACGTCTGTTGACAAAATGAAGATCCTCTGCCTGTCTTTGCTCCAAATCATCGAAACAATCCCTAGTTGACACTAGTTTTTGTTGTGGTAAATTGCCCCATGCCGACGTTTTTGGAAGGTGTTGCAGGTCTGAAAAGCAAAAAAACAAATATACTGTAGTCAACATCTGAAATGGATCAAAACATTATCAAAGCTGTCGTAAGACAAGAACTGATATTGTTCAATATTAACTTCAAATGATGACTACGGTATATTAATAAGGAGAATGAAGATAAGAAAAAAGTAAAAGACATCTTTGGTTCATAAAGACATACACATAGCCAATGTAAAAATCTGAATCTTTATGCGTGATTTGTTTTTGTTTATTTTCAGTTGCACCATTCATTTTGTTCTGTTTTTCTAATTCAGGGTTGTAGGAATGTACATTTTGTGGATCGGAACTAATGATGCGTCATTGTTCTTTTACTTGCTAGCAGTTAAAATGGCCAAAAGGCTAAGTGAAATCTCAGAAGCGTCTGAAATTATTTTCTTCCTTAAAGTAGGTAAGTGAAA